>NC_048303.1:82787737-83087737 GCF_013100865.1 Trachemys scripta elegans
CATTCAGTGGATAGGTTCCTGGGTTAGTGGTTTTGTTCAGTGATGTGTGGTTGCTAACTCCAAAGAGAGACTGCAGAGCTAGAATTGATATGCAAACTAGACACAATCAACTCCGGTTTGAATAAGGACTGGGAATGGCTGAGCCATTACAAACGTTGACTCTATCTCCCCTTGTAAGTACTCTCACACTTCTTATCACACTGTCTGTACTCGGCTAGCTTGATTATCACTTCAAAAGTTTTTTTTCTCTTAATTAATTGGCCTCTCAGAGTTGGTAAGACAACTCCCACCTGTTTATGCTCTCTGTATGTGTGTATATATATCTCCTCATTATATGTTCCATTCTATATGCATCCGAAGAAGTGGGCTGTAGTCCACGAAAGCTTATGCTCTAATAAATTTGTTAGTCTCTAAGGTGCCACAAGTACTCCTGTTCTTCTTTTTGCGGATACAGACTAACACGGCTGTTACTCTGAAACTAGAGAAAATCAAGAGGTTAATATTGCATGTGACTATATCAATGTCAGGCTGTGTGAAAGAAGAGAAAGTGAAAATCAAAATATTAAATATTAAATGAAATATATTTAGTAATAGCTCTGTAATGCTATCATATGTGATATTTGAGATGAAATCGTTTTTCTACAAATTTTAGCAGTGCAGAATAAGCAACTTCTGATACTTCCAAAATAAACAGGAATGTCCAGAACAGTGGAATCTGTCATTCTGAAACCTGAAATTTATGACAAAGAATCACTGAATAAATTAAGTAGTAAAGCAGCCAGAATGCAATCCAGCAAAAACAATGTAAAGCTTCAAAATATAAAATGAAATTCCCCTGCAACTATGTTCTACTGGAATGACCTCACTGAACTTTTAAGTGGTGGGAGATGTTGGCTGGATTCTAGAAAAAGTGTGTGACTCCTTTAAAGGCTAGAGAGAGAGTGTGATTTGCTGTGGCAGCTTCAGACCAGATCAGCAGGGGGACGCTGACCCAGGTGACCAGAAGAGTTGGGGGGGGAACTATTTTGGTCCATGACGGTACAGGTAAAGCCCTCCTTTACCTGGACCAGGCCAAGCAGCTCCCACCTCCCCTCTCCTGGGGGTAGTCAAATACCAGGATTTGTCATGATCCGCAGTGGGCATTACGCTAGTCACTCCTTTCTCCGGGAGCTAGGAAGGACTTTTTCCCCTCTCCACCAGACTGGTCAGGGTGAGGTTGGGGCATTTTCACCTTCCCCATAGTGGATTGGGGGTTAGTTGGGGCAAACATGAAATGGGGGTTAAGCTATGGTGTTGTAGGGGCAGATGTTCAATGCAAGTACTGCATAGGGAAGGGATTCAGTGATCAGATAAAATGGACTGACAAAAGATATAAAGGAGGTATTCTTTAAAGGAGCAGAAACAGGGAATAGAGGGTGGGGCTCCTGCAACTGTTACAGTAGGAAGTGAACCCACCTCTTCATAGCTCCCCCTTAGCCCTCATTTGAGGCAGGGTGGGTGTGGCAGGGATGCAGTAGCAAGTTGACTGAGAACCAGGATGACTAAAGGGGAATGGCTGACAGCTGCAACTATGTTTTACTGCAACAATGAAAATGTCATGCTATAGAGGAGACACATGACCATAACAGGAACTGGATCCAAACTATTGAACTCACTGCCAAATGAAATGAGATTGGCCACTACACTTGCTGCATTCCAAGCTAAATGTAAGACCTACCTCTTAAGCTTTTTCACAGTAGTATCACATTGCTACCAATATTCACACCTGCGTGTTAAATAAAATAAACAATAATAGAAATAAGAAGACAACCCATTCCAAACAACCTAATCCGGCCTCTTGACAGCCATCAAGGAAAAGAAATATATCATTGTCATCATTTTTATTTGTGGAAGGAGCTCAGATACTACTCTGATGTACAGTGGACCAATAGGAGGCTCTGGATAGAAAAAATATAAGATGCATTTGGACATACATTTATAAAATACCAGATGTGCTTTGTTTTCCTTTACTGGTTTCTTCTTATTAAAGATATTTGCATGAAAAGAACATTTGAGTTATTTAGAGTTCATGTGCACCTGCTGCCTTTTCCTCACTTGTGGTCATGATGTGCTGTTTGTTACATTATAATTGGTTGCTCTGAGGGATCAGAAGTATTGTTTCTAAATGGCAAGTTTTCAGGAAATACGGTAAGATATTAGCTGCACTTCAAAGATGGCCCAGCTTGAATCCTGGGCACAGTTAAACAATTTATGTAACAAATGAATTGTTTGACTGCTTTAAGGATTATATTTAATGTGGACACATATACTGTAACAAAAATGGGGCTGTTTAAAGAATTATATTCAACAGACAATACATTTATGAAAGTCAAAACCTTTGATGCAGGCCCCTTAATTAGCTCTAGCTTTGCTGTACTTATGTTAGTGGGTACTTTACATATTCTTATGTATTTTAAAGGGCTCCCTTGCTGTTTTGTTTATTACAGCAACATTTCACTAATTCTCATTGTGCCAATCCTAAAGCTCAGAGTTAGATCATGTTCCATTTCACACTCCTGACAAAGCTTACAGGAAGATTCAAAGAGGAGAAAAACTCTGAAGATCCTCTCACAGAGGTTCCTCCAAATTCTTATGCTATAGAGCAGTGCAGTGTGACATCTCCTAGAGAAGAAGCAGTAGCACCAAACCAAAACGTCCAGAGGAGCAAAACCTTCTGCACAGAGATCTTGTGCAGTTCTAGGGCTGTGAATTCCATACCCTGGAACAGAGTCAAGGTAAAGGCAATATATTTTTGATGGAGTTCCCAATAGATAGTTTCCAACAGCCACTCACTGTGCAGCCGCAGTCAAAAAAACCTCATAGATAATAAAACAAAACATATCACAATGCCACTATATAAATCCATGTTACATCCACCTCTTGAATACTGTATGAAATTCTGGTCACACCATCTCAAAAAAAGATATATTAGAATTGGAAAAGGTACAGATAAAGGCAACAAAAATGATTATGGAATAGCTTCCATGTGAGGAGAGATTAAAAAGACTGGGACTGTTCAGTTTAGAACAGAGACAAGTAAGGGGGGGATAGGATAGAGATCTATAAAATCATGAATGGTGTGGAGAAAGTGAATAAGGAAGTGTTACCCCTCCCCTTAATACAAGATCTAGAGTCACACCCTGAAATTAATAGGCAGCAGGTTTAAAACAAATAAAAGGAAGTAATTCACACAATGTACAGTCAACCCCAGTGGAACTCACTGCCATGAGTTGTTGTGAAGCCCAAAAGTATAACTGTGTTCAAAAAATAATTAGATAGGTTCATGAAGGATGGGTCCACCAATGACCATTAGCCAAAATGGTCAGGGATGGAAACCCCCATACTCTGGGGGTCCCTAAGCCTCTGATGGCCAGATGCTGAGACTGGACAACAAGGGATGGATCACCTGAAATTGCTCATCTGGTACTGGCCACTGTAGAAGACAGGATACTGGGTTAGATTGACCATTACTCTGACTCTGTATAGTTGTTCTTATGCTTCCTATGACTGCTGAAGAAAACAGCACCCACGAAAGCTTATGCTCCAATATGTCTGTTAGGGTACATCTACACTACAGCGGGGAGTCGATTTAAGATACGCAAATTCAGCTACGTGAATAGCGTAGCTGAATTCGACGTATTACAGCCGACTTACCCCGTTGTGAGGACGGCGGCAAAATCGACTTCTGCCGCTTTTTGTCGGCGGCGCTTACTACCACCTCCGCTGGTGGAGTTAGAGCGCCGATTCGGGGATCGATTTCTACCCGCCGATTCAGGCGGGTAGTATAGACCAGGCCTGAGTCTATAAGGTGCCACAGGACTCTGTCACTTTTTGAAGAAAACAATGTGCATTTTCTTGGCTCCACCTGCTCCTGCCATTTTCCCATGCAAGAAGCTCTGAATTTATGGAGAAGGATGGTTGACTGAGTCCAGGAGCAGGCCAACGTATTAAAGGGTTCTATAGAAATTGAATAGAGGCTTACAGAAATTACTTTAAAAACCTATAGAATTCAATTGAGAATTATATTCTTTCTGCAGAATTATTAACACATCCATCAGAATTCTATAGCAATGATATAGTTCTCTATTAAATTCTATAAGACTTTTCCCAAAAGACTAGATTGGTTAAATGATGTTACCTTTGCTGCAAGGTTTGTGGCATAGCATAATCACTTAGCCAGTGCACTGTACTAGAAAGTTCAGTCCCCTCTACTACAGCAAATGCTGCATAGCAACCCGCTTCTGCAGGATTAGGGATATACTTTATGATTACAAAGGTTTCAAGACTGATTTTTAGCCCATAAGTGTACTGCAGGAACATCATAACAATCACATCCCTCTGCAAAACAATCATGTTTTCACATTATGTTCCTTCTTCTTAAGAAGAACATAAATCACTGAACTTTGGCTTAGAACACTGGAATTTTCATAGACTGTAACAATTCATCCAGAGAAAGAGCTCTCTGCACTTTTGCATCTTGAGAAGATATTGTTTATTTTAGCCTAAATAATATATATATATATTATATATATAAAAGAGGTCTGTGACAGGTATATTTCTGTGATTTTTCAATTATCTGGTTAGTCCGTAATGTACTTTTAAAACTTAAATGAAGATGAAAGATCTTCACGGGTAGTATTTTACAATAAAATTGTGACTATGAAAGATAAAAAGCCATACCTCTAAAAAATGTGGAAGATCATTTCAGTACTGTTGGCTGTATGGTGCAATATTAGACTCAAGGCCAAACTGCTTGAAGTTCTGTACAATTGTATCATAATTTAATAATGCAGAAGATTTGAGTCGCAGAATAATCCACAACTTCTCTCCTCCAAATTTACATGTATTATTAAAGAACTGGAGCTTAAAGGGGGAAAGAGGAAGAATCATGGCTGTAGCCTGCTTACCCTTGACCTCCCACCACTCAATTAATGCAGAAGGAAATGAAAGTCAGAACTGTCAGGAAAAAAAAAAAAGAAAATGCACTTTAACATTGTTTTTCTTTTCCTTAATTGATTTTGTTTGTTTGTCAATCAACCTTTCACAATCCTGGACCTGAGGTCCTCTCTCCATAGGCACAATATTAACTCCTCCAGCAAACTGCAACCTTATTTTAGGACCAGCCATATTCAGGTCTTCATGCCAAATCACTCCTTGGCTTTTGCTGGGACTACCAACAAATACCCCAATAAATATCATTTTTGGTTGTGAATTGTAAGTTGTTTGGGGTGGGGACAGTCCTTTTGTTATCAGTTTCTACCTAGTGCAGTGGTCTCTAAACTTTCCACAGTCAGACACCTCCCTATCCACCCTTCCCGCAGGAGCTGGGGCTGTGAGTGGGGCCTCAGGTCCAGGGGGAGGGGCAGACAAGGGTAAGTGGGGCTGAGGCTGGAGCCACAGCTGGGAGTGGGTCTGAGGCTGGGAACAGAGTTGCAGCCAGGGGCCAAGGCTGGGGACGGGGCTTGGGCCAGGCCCAGGAGCTGGGCCACAGTGGGGGCCAGCAGGTGGGTGTGGAGCTGTGGCTGAGGGCCAGAGCAAGACTGGGGGGTTGGGCCAGAGCAGAGCTGGAGGCAAAGTGGGACTGGGTGGTGCTCCCTCCCCCATGGGGGCTGGCCCAGACCCCGCCATGCCATAAGGTTGCCAACTTTCTAATTACACAAAACCAAACCCTAGCCCCGCCCCTTCCCCGAGGCCCCGCCCCTGCCCTGCCCTTTCCCTGGGGCCCTGCAGCCCACTCACTACATTCCCTCTCCCTCGGGGGCTCACTCTCCCCCACCCTCACTCGCTTTCACTGGGCTGGGGCAGGGGTTGGGGTGCGGGAGGGACTGAGGGCTCTAACTGAGGGTGCGGGCTCTGGGGTGGGGGCTAGGATGAAGGAGGGGGCTCTGGGTGTGGGAGAGAGTGAGGGCTCTGGGGTGGGGCTGGGGATGAGGGGTTTGGGGTGCAGGAGTGGGCTCCAGGTTTGGGGGTGGGGCAGAGGGGTTCAGGGTGTGGGAGGGAGCTCTTGGCTGGGACAGGGGGATGGGGTGCAGGGTGGGTGAAGGCGCCATCTGGGGGTGCAAACTCTGGGGTGGGGGCTAGGATGAGGGGTTTGGGTGAAGGAGGGGGCTCTGGGTTTGGGGGGGGCTCAGGGCTGGGGCAGGGAGTTGGGGCACGGGCTTACTTCCGGCGACTCCTGATGAGCAACGCAGTGGGGAGGGGGCACTAAGGCAGGCTTCCAGAAGTGGCCAGCAGGTCCGGCTCCTAGGCGGAGCACAGCAGGCAGCTCTGTGCACTGCTCTCACTCCGCAACATCACCAACTGGACTTTTAATGGCCCGGTCAGCGGTGCTGACTGGAGCCGCCAAGGTCCCTTTTTGACTGGGTTATCCGGACACCTGGTCACCCTACCATGCCCCTCTGAACATTCTTCTATAGCCTCCTAGGTGGGCACACCCCACAGTTTGGGGACCACTGACCTAGTGCTCCCAATCCCCAATAAGTAATAATGGTGGGACATTTTCACAAATCCCATCAAAAGCTGTTAGATGGTGATGACATTCAGTTACTTTCAGTGCCCAGTTGACTTCATGGGGGGGGGGAGGGCGGAGTAAAGGAGTCCCTTGAGCTGTTTTTAAATTGTTCAGTATGAATTGAAAGATCCCACATTTCATTACAAACCTCTAGAGAGCATGAATATACTCAGTCTACTCAAATATTTTTTCCCCTCAAAATGAAAGACTGGATAAGATTATGCTCACCAGAGGGGAAACAACCTACCCCCCATCCCGTTTTCTTTCTCACTCTTTCTCTCTCACACACACACCCCTACCTACCTACCTTTCTCTCTCACTGACACACAAAGAAATTGCATGTGTTCATCCTTTCTGTAACAGGAAGCAAATGGATACCTTTGTACATCCTTCACAATATGCCTCCCACCTGTATCATCTATCATTACAAATTTATAGTAATACAATGCAATAATATTAACACTTTCATAGTGTTGAAAGCTCATTCACATCATCCAAAAGTAACCAAATAAGGAGAAATGTAATCCTGGGAGAATAAAACACCCACAGAAAGACTGATGTTTACCAGCTTGCTGTTAGAACTTTGACAAAGTTACAAGCAGCAAGAAATACTATGTGTGTATTTTTAAGTTGTCATTTCATCTCTAATATAGACATTTAATATGAATTTGAAATTCATAAATGTTACTGGATATTATCAACATGTTATTCACTTTGAGAGCTGAGCTTATGAAAAATATAATTATACACAATAATAAATAAGTACAAATGTACAAAATACAGAGGTCTAGATTAACTAAGAATCACTAAAAGGCAATCCTGCATGTTCTTACTGCAACATACTATATGACCTCAATGGGACTAGGCAGGGGATTAAGTATCTACAGCATCTGGCCTTTGGTCTATGCTACAAGGGGGGGAAAAGGTCTCATCAGAAAAGAATATGCTCCGTCTTCGTCAGCAACTACTTCACAACAACTTTCAGAGTAGACAGCCCAGAGTGAATGGCTACTGCCATGATTTTTGCTTTAAAAGGTATCGTAAGCACAAATAAACCATAGAATTATCAATTCTGAGGAAAGAAATACTCATTTCATTTGTATTGGTATGTTATTTAAAGCTCTCAACTGCATTGTATCTCTTCTGACTGCTCCAGCCACAAGTGCGGTTTTTCATTTTAATGAAGTGCATTATCTCACCTGATGTGTGTTGTACAAGGAGCCAATATTCTGTCTTTGTCCTCAGTGAACCCCTAAACCTAGTTCAACTCCATTTCCTCTGCCACCATATTTCTCAGCAAATCCCTGAAGGAAACATAAGGTGTCCCTTGAAATCTTACAGGAATTTATAAAACCATCATTGTAACAATTGGAAAAAGATGTGCCAGGACCCTAGAAATAATAGGTATTTTTTGTTTCCTAGAGTATATGTGAAGGGACACTTCTTAGATCACACTTTGGAGTAATTCTCCTCTCTCATTCTCATCACTCAAGAGGGTTTATACCAGAAATTTCTATTATTTTTAATGGAAACTCCCCATAAAAATTGCTGAGGATTAGTATGGGATTGAAGTCCGTTAACATATAATGTAGGGTTTGACCCTGCATGCTGCTGAGTAATACTGAAAGGAGTGTGGAGAGCCAAAGTGTCAGGGTGGAACAGAGCTGGTCAGAAAATGGTATCTTAATTATTTATTATTTTAAAGATTACAAAGATTTTCACAAAATTTCATTTTCCCCTGAAATTTTGGTTGTCCTTTGAGTATTCCAACAACTTAGCTAGCACCAGCTACCAATAGACTGGCACAGATAAATATGCCTAGAGGTCAAAATGGGGAAAGCCCTCAACTCTATAGTGAGCTAAGTACTGTGGAAGACAAGAAGGTGGCAAGATGGGCATAACAGGGGAAGGAGAGAGAGATTGTGGAATCTAATTAGTGTAAATTATGTAAATAGTGTCCAATTCAAGATTTAAGACTCCCACAAGTGGCTGTTCAGTGCCAAACTACAAACAGTGAGCAGAGTGTTCTTGCCAACCAACAGCCTGCCCTGCTCACTCCTTTGACTTCACTTTATCTGATTGTGAGTAAAGAAGCATCAGGCTCAGTAGTCCTGGCGGTGCTGCACTCTCCAGTTCCTCAACTCTACCCTGGCAAAATCAGCTCTTTTATTCTAAGAGCTCTATGCCTGTCAGGAATTAAAGCTGCTCAGCAGAAAAACAGGATGCAATTTCCCTCATTTACACTTAAACCTAGTAGAGTTACACAGGTGTAAAACTGGAATAAGGATGCTATTGTTTAAACAGGAAACTTTCTGAAATTTTTTCAAGTTTGTAACCTCAGTCAGTGGTGAGAGCCCTACTCTAGATTAGCCCCTGAAACCATTTTGACTACAATATTTGTTAGACCTGCTCAGAGCAAGTCTATCTGGCTCCATGCTGAAAATGACGTGGATAAGTAGAGGGATGTCTTCATTAGGTTCAGCTGACCTGGTATTAGCAATGATTATATATTTTTCAAAACTTTCCTTTGTGTCGACAAACCTTGAGAGAAACAGGGCCATTCACCATACAATAGGTCCACTTTCAGGAATAGCTGAAATAAACGGTTTACCAATCTTTCTAACTGATTGCTTAAGGGAGATCGATTTTATGCATGTGTTTTGTGCATTTCATTAGCTATGTGGAAGTGGGAAAAAGCGCAGACATCTTAGTCTTCTAGGAAGAGCAAGAATCAAGCTAACTCTAACAGCTAATAATGTGAGACTTCCAGACAGGGCCTGGGCGAGTGGAAAAGAACTGTAAGAGAGATTGTTTTGACCTTGTGTTAGATAAGAATGGAATGCAGACTATAGCAAAAACTGCTGAGAAAAGTAAGATATAAGGAAGGAATATGTATAAACAAAATGCAGTTGTTGATCATTACTTTATGTAACAAAAGGTATAAATGCTTGCCTTAATTGTTTATCTTTTGGGAGACCTGCCGTTGTGCACTCTCCCCCTTGCAATATCGCTTGCGAATAAACTGCCTCTGACATGTTCAACCAACCTAAGAGCGAATTATTCTTCCATAGCTATAATCAAGAATTAAATGTTTCTCCTTTTGCATGTTTTTGTTTCAACTTCATTACCTTCAATTTTTAAATGTTCTTTAATTCTCTGAAAAATACAATGCCAAATGAATCAATCTTAAAAATAATAATAGAATACAATCATTAATCTTCATTAAGATTTTTCTTAAAGTCAAACCATAAACATTAAAGCTAAACATTTACATAAAAAGGTGTCAAAAATAGATTTTTCAGAAAGCAGATTAAAAAGAAAAAGAAAAAAGAGGAATAGGAGAAAGAGAGACAAGATAAATATTTTGAAGTAGAATAGAAAGACAAAATGAGAGGAAATAAAGAACGATCTGTAGGTTAGTAGGGAAGAGAAACTCTAAAAAGAAGGCGAGAAAGCAAGTAGCTGAAAATAGATATCCAGAAGAAAAACTCTTCTTAGAATAAGAGAAAAAAGTATAACTATCTAGAAATCCTAAAAAGGGTTGTTATATTTTCATTGTCATTCTTTTCCATTAGTACCATATAATGGTGATTGGCTTGTCATGTACTGAAGGAGGTGGAAGAGGTTGAGATAGGATTTTTATACTACATATTAAAACAATTGTCTTTTTCATGATGCCGATTTTCACTGCAGAAGTAGCATGAAGAAAAAAATACTCAGACTCAATATGGTTAAACAGTGCATTGAATTTCTTTTCTGTGGTGTGTGTGTTGTGGTGGGAGAACAGGGGAGGGAGATGGAATTGCTTTATACATACTCACACATTGAATAATCTGTTCACTCATTCCCCTTCTGGGTCACTTCTAAACATTGATAAATGAATTAGTGCTATGAAAGGAAAGTTCTCGTGCCCACAAAATGCTATCATTATCATGGCAATATCTTGGGCCCTGATCTTACAAACACTTGCTTAATTCTATGCATGGTAGCAGTCATCATTGACTTCAATGAGTCTAATCAAGATATAAAATTAAGGATAAGGGCTTTGGTCTTGAACCTCCTCAGCTAGTAGTCAGCACTAGAATGTAACACAGCTTTTTAGCAGCTGCCTTCTCAAAAACAAATAATCCTATAAATAAAATGCTTTAACCATCATATTGGACCAAAAATTACCAACTATTTCCATATTGGGGTTTTGCAGACCCCTAGTATATCAAATTATGGAGAGTATGGGATGCATTTAAAAGTGACTTTATTGTAACCATGTCGGTCTCAGGTTTATTGTAAGCAGTGAACCATAAAACTATGAAGAAGTTAAAACTTACCTAGATTCAGAAGCACACTACACAGTACTTATGCTGAAGACTAACTGACCCCCTGTATAATCAAATACATTATATAGGTGTTGGAGTCTAATTGACCCCATGTTTAAACAATGAAAAATAGGTATCAACAGCAACAATATAAAAGGCGCAAACACATCAAAGTGGCAGTAAATGACCTACTACTTTGAACAAATGGAGCAACCAGATGACATATGCTCTGAACATACAAAGTTTTTACACTTCACACATTTTTTAACAGCCTTTTCATCTCATTCTCTGGAACAGATGTATCATCTTCTCCATTTCTTAGGCTCTGGATCAGTACCCAGCACACTCAATGCTGCTTCTTTAGCAGCCTGAGGCAAGGCTGAAATGTTACTTTCCTAAACCAGTGGTATCATCATTTCTTACGCAAAGATGTATTATGCCAAGTGAGGTTCAATAAAATCCAAATAATATATACATTCAGAGATGCAATATTCACATGCAGTGCAACAGCCACTCTTTGCCCCAGCCACAGCGTCTTTTCCTGAGCAATTCTTTGCCCCAGCAGCTGTGAGTCTTTGCCACAGCAACAGAATCTGTCAAGTGTAGGCTGTGAGCAAATACATCTGACAATTGTGGTTTTCCGAGAAACCCTTCCTAGCAAGCATAGGCTTCCCAGAAAATCAGTTTGGCAGTGTTATCTTCAAACTCAATTTGCTGGATAATTGTGATGCTACATAAGGCAAATACTATTTGGGGTTTCAGACCCCCAGAACCCCGAAAGACCCTTATGGTGTGGGGAACTTGTACTATTAATTCACATTGTAAATAAAGCACATGACGTTGAACCTGCCACAGGGTCTAGGCGTGATGGCGTTTTGAATGCTATCCAGACCAGTGAGGGGTTGTGTCACCACTGGCTTTGCAACCCTGTGTGCCTCACAGTGTTTTGCTGGCATGGGATGCTCACAACCAGCCTACATGCATGCTAGTCACACGCTGAAGTGTCTGTGTGCTAGACAAACCTGGTTTAGCAGATCTGACCTCAGCAGACTGTCTACAGACCCACAGCAATTTACATCAGCCTTGATTACAGCCCGCAAAGTGACCTCACAATACCCCCAGTCCTGACTTTTTCCCCCAAAAAGCAGCGTGTGCTGTAATGTCCAGCCTTTTCTTGCAAAGTTTAGAGAAAAATAGGGGTTGTTTGTTCCTCTAAAGACACAAAACCTGACTGCTTGTTAACTTCACTGGGGTAAATACACCTTTCCCTTTAAACACAGCACTGGGTTGGTTTATAGTAAAAAAATAAAACAAATGTATGAACCACAGGGCATAAGGTAAGTGATGCTAAGTAAAAGCAATACATTTAGAAAGGGTTACAAGCCAATTAAAGTGAAAACAGGTATCTAAAATTCTAACACTTAATCTAGCAGAATACAGGCTTAGTTCAAGACGGTTTCTCTCACGGGTCTCCCTTTTTCCCAGCACTGGCTAACTTTCTCTCAGTCAGGACATTCCACAAAAGCACAAGGACCTGGTTTCTCCTTGTCTTCCCAGGTGAAAGATCTTTGCCAAAGCAGGTTTCTCAATTATAATTCAGTTTCCAGAGATTTCAACCCTGTCTTGGTTGAAGGATCCATCTTTCTCACCTTGCAAGAGCTCGGTATCTGTCTAGAAATGGATGCCCAAGATGGCTTCTCTCTTTTTTCCTCCAAAGATCAATGAACTTGTTTCAAGAGGTAGGAAGGCCTCATGCTGTTCTTCCCTTCCTGTGGACTTCCCATCCCCCTGTATGATTTCTAGGTCAATGGGGCTTCCATCGTTTCCAATTCCACCATGCTTAATTTACATAGGAGACAGGTAGATAGCTGTGACATTCCTCCCGTCTGGGAAGACTGTATGGCCTGATATTAGTGAGTAGCCATAATTCCTTATATAGTTTTAATACATACAATTCACAATGATATCCCCAGTGTCCTAGGCTTTCAGAAAAAAAACTCACTCTATATACTTTTATAATGTATGCCCCTAAGGCATGAAACCAGAGCTCTTACTACTCTGAGTATGCCCTAGTCCCTAACATAATTCTCACCCATGTGCCTCAGTTTCCCTGATTTGTAGTGTTCTGGCCCACAGCTTTTCTAACAGTGCCAGACTCTCACAACTCCTCGCAGACCCTGGGCAACAGCATCTTTGAGGCTGTGTCACAGACATACCTAACACTGACTCAGTTTCCCTGTTGTCGGTTTATCTCCTCAGCTACTGAGTCTGCCTCTGGTGTGATTGTACCTGAGCCCTTGGGCTCAACCCTATTACATCATTACAGAAAACACAAGAAAAAACACTGCTCACATTTCCACAATCAGAATTCCAGAATGTCCTTTAGTATCCATAATGCTTCAGGATTCAGGCAGGGCAATGGCGTCTATCACACCCACTTCTGGTTGTTTGCTAGCCTCTGATCAGGCACACCCTTAAGTCTGTCCTTCCTCCTGGGTCCCACAGGTGTAACTTGCCCCTCCTCTTCTGTTTGAGCTAGCTGGGTTTGTCCTGGTCAGTAAGCTTCAGTTGCTCAACTCTGCTGCCTAACTCAGACACTTGGCCTCCAGCTTCATCCATCTCTCCTCCATTAGCAGCCTTTTCCATTCCAGCCTCCACAGCTCAGGACCTCCTGCCATCACTACTGCCTCTGTTGGGGGACTACCTGCTTGGTCTCCTGCACACCATGTAGGAGAAAAAGTAACCTCCTCTAACTCCAGGTGTGGAGCAGGTGCCCCGATCCTGCCTCCTGGCATATGGCCACTAGCTCCAAGATTGGTTCTGAGCAGTTTCTGACAAATCTCACTGTGAACACAAATCTAACTGCCTCTTGGGGAGCTCAGCATCTGCTTCTTTGCTCCTCCTGCCTTTTCTGCTGTTTATTTATCCTTACACTTTCCTGTGTTTAATTTGGTCAAGGAAATAGAACAAACAGAAAATAATAAAACTAACCTTTCTTTGATTGTTTCCAGCCATTTCACCTCAGAATCTCTTAAAACTACACCACTGAGTTATTTGTTTTCAAATGACACCTCACCAGGCATACTTTGTACAAAGATTATTACGGTATGTAGGGGGTGAATACAGGGGCGCTTAGTGCCACACTGCGTGAAGACTGTTTGCAATAAGGAATCCTGAGTGAGGGGACCCCCACCCTCTGACACTAACATTGAGAGGTCTGACTCCATTACTTTTTTAGTGACTTTTTTGTTACACAAAACTCACAACGCAAAATCCACAACAGGTAGAATGAAAAAAAAAACAGTGTGGAAAGATTAAGTATTCTCATACAACGTTGGGGTCAATGTATGAAGAGGCACAGGTTTGGCACAAAAATTTGCATTGTTATGTGTGTTTTGGTCAGACCCCAGAACCTTCAGAGGCTTAAAATACCTGAAAGATATGGAATCTCAAATTTCAAACGGCAAAAAGCATTAATCTACAATTGTACTGGTAAGTGAGAAAAGGGCTTTAATGATATCGAAACTGAAATAAAAAAAAATGGTCATAAGAATGACTTGATTGTGTGATCTGCAATCTCATGGTTCACCATGGTTCACCATGCTTCACACTTTGGTGAAGGCATAATAAAACTTACAGAACCAACTTTGATCTAGGATCAATGATCAGAAAGAAAAACATTTGATTTTTCTCAAATCATTTGTTCCTAGGTATGATATTGATTTTATAATTAAGACAAAGATTAAGAAAATTGTAAACAAAGGGGGCCTAATTCCTATTTACTCTAACACCACTTTCCACTGCCCTGGCAACATAAAAATGTCAGAATGGCAGTAAGTTACATTTATAACCAATTATAAGGCCTTGTTATGCTGACATTGATTTTGGACAATGAAGAGACCTTGGAAGGAATGACTCCTATCATAATGGGTTTAGAAGGGTCTCCCCCACTTTCTATTTTGCCTACAAGAAGCAGTATAGGTTTGTTCTTGCATTATCAGAACTGGTTTCTCAAGTAGCTATTTGAAAAGGACATCAGATTTTCAATTTTAAAAATGGCTGAGATTTTATTCAACTGAAGAAAAGAAAACCTATTTTTCCCAACAGTGTCCTTGTCAGTGTAATACCTATCAAATTGATTGGTCTCAGCTAATACAGATCCTCATTAAAGTGATCAAAATGGATCAGAATTCAGCTCAAACAGCACCTCCCTAAAAATTATGAGTACAAGAAAAAAGAAATAATCAATCTGTAAGAAATATGGCAGTAGTAGCCACAAGATTAATATATATTAGTCCTCGATAGTAATGCTACATTGTTTCTCAATTAGGGTGAATATACCCTAAAAGAACAGCATGCTATAATAATCACTGAACAACTAACGCAAATAACAGGTTGATTTAGCAGAGATACGGATAGAATAATTATACTAACGATGGCATCCCAGTGTAACAGAGTTTCCTGTTAAACATTTAAAATAGACACAATTCCTTTTCACCTTCTCTCTGCAACATCCAATCAATGGTTGTTTGCTTCTTTCAGGGACTGATTAAAAAAGGGTATGTGACTGTGACCTAATTTACAGCAATTAGAAATTAAATGCATAGAATGGGTAACTGGATGTGCAAATGGCCATTTATGAGGCCAAAGACTAATTTGCACGAATATTTCTGACAATTGCATGCTTAATTTTTTGAGAAAAGCATGTTCTCGTTACTTGAATTCATCTGAACACAAAATGTCTGACAGGTTCAGTGTATCTCCAGGAGAACCTAGTACTTTTAAAGGGGCAATCACTTCAGTAAACCGTAAGAGGGCACATACTCAAATAAAAATCTGTTAGAAACAATCCAAAACCTTCTATCTAAATGTTACCTGCTAGCTGCAATTCCTCCTTCTGCAAAGATCCTTTATCAGACAGGTCATAGTAACACGAACAGATGGATTTTTGTTCTTTAGGGAGCCTGTTGTAATAGTCTGCAGCCCTGAGACATAAAGGTCAATTTGTCATTTTTTCAAATGACAGACCTCAGCATATATAATATGCCTTCTCCAATAAAATTTCCCACAAACAGTGCTTCCTATTTCAGCTGACAGACTACCAGTAATCTCCACTGTACCACTCCTTCCAAGATTTTATTCTCTCAAATTGCTCGTCAATTTGGAAAATATTGATTTCAGTGGAAGCTGCTGGGTGCTCAGCAGGTTTGAAAAAAATCAAACCATTTATTTGGGATCCTAAATATGGATTTAAAGGCCCAACTTTAGTTATTCATTATTGAAAATCATGGCTAGCAGTCTGAGGTATTTCATCCTTTTCACTGAAGATAGTAATTAATTCATCTTTTCAACTCTAAGGTTGAAAGATTCCACTGATTATCCCTAAATTTTATTAGTTATTTATGGTCTCCCCTATAAACACTCAAGCTGGCCCTTTTCATCCTGTGAAACTGACAGCCACAGTTTTCCTTAATTTTATCAGTCTGTGACCGTGTTGAGAGCGGCAACCCAGTCTTCTGCTGGTATCACCACAAACTCCCTCTTGTTTGGTTGCCTGAAGCTAAGCAGGATTCTCTGACAACCAACCACATAGCCTGTGGTGCCATGAAGATAGTTCAATAGTTTAAGAAGCAGACCAGCCTAAAGCAATAAGACCCAGATCAACAAAGGGACTTAGGTGGCACTACAATCCACCTCTCTCCCCCCCAAACTGTCATTAAACTCACTCAGCACCTATATTTTTTCCTGTAAAAGTCCCCTAGGTATCAAAGTGTCTTCTGAGCATGTCTATCTCATGCCTAAGTCCCAGTGCAATTCTCAAAGATATTCTTGTGTGGGACATTAGCCAGTAGGTGTGCTCTGAGCATGCCACAAAATGGCCCAGGCCTGGGAGGGAACAGGCTGCCTACCATATAACCATTAGGCCAGTGGTTAGAGTACTTACCCTATCCATGGATCACCACCTTGTAGTGGTGGAGAGGCTTGCATGCCTCAATGACCCTGAGAGCGATGCTACGCAGAGTCATGTACTCCCTTAGGGCTACCCATGGCAGAACGGTCAAGGGCGAGGTTCCAGAAAAATTGTGATACAAGAAGTCCTTAATGACAGAGCAGACGGAGGAGAACTGCACAATGGAGGTGAAGGCTGCAGCAGATAGAGGATCTCCAATCGTCATGGTGCCCATGCCATTGGTTTCAAGTCCTCTATCTGTCAAGGATAGTGTGGTGACTATTGTGCACCAGTCTCCCCACTTTAAAAGAAGTCCTACACAGGCATCTTCCAGTTTTGGGGAAAATAACATTGCACAAGTCAAAAGTCTGGTGATGATTGGCGAGTGGTGATGGGAACAGGACAGTGAAATCCGGAAGTTCCTAGTTACAGACCGATACTCAGGCTATCTTGTTCGAGGATTGAGGTGGGTGAAGCATCTCGGCAGCTGCACCCGTGATTGAGCGGTCCTTTTTAGGATCCACTCTTCTCACCCCACATGGGGAGGGGGTTAGAAAAGGTACCCTAAAAATAGTCTTGCCTCTGTTTTTCTTGGCTGGATAGCTGCATCCAGGAGGATCACCACCTCAGTGGTCGAAAATGTAAGAAACTTTTCAACTTTGTTACTTGGAATGTATGTACCCTGATGGAGAACTCAAACAGAAACCGACCAGAATGACATACAGCCATTATTGCTCATGAATTGAGTTGGTTTAACATCAATATTGCTGATTTGTCCGAAACTAGAAGATCTGATGAAGGACAGGTGAGGTAGGAGAAAAGAGGATAACCTATTTCTGGAAGGGAAAAACTATAGATGAATCCCAATTGCATGGAGTGGGCTTTGCTATAAAGAACAAGCTCGTAAGGTGCCTCTCTTAGGTACCAGTTGGCATCAATGAGCGGTTTATGACACTCCGATTGAGGCTCGCCAAAAATCAACAGGCAACTATTGTGAGCACCTATGCACCAACACTGGATGCCAATGAGAATGTAAAGGAAGATTTTTATTCTCAGTTTAAAACCATTTTATCGGAGACCCCTACAGAAGACAAGATCATCCTTCTAGGGGATTTCAATGCACATGTTGGATGAGACTCAGACCTGTGGAAAGGAACAATCGGAAAAAGAAGGTGTTGGCAAATGCAATTAAAATGGAATTCTGCTCCTGACCAAGTGTGCTGAACATGAACTTATTATTACGAACACTCTTTTCCAACAAAAGGAAAAATTCAAAACATCTTGGAGACACCCACGGTCAAAGCACTGGCATCACCTCGACTATGTCATAGTTTGTGCCCAAGATCGTAGTGACGTACTTCTCACAAGAGCAAGGACAAGTTTTGATGTCATTGTTGGACTGATCATCACCATATTCAATCCACAATGAAAATTAAGATTGCTCCTAAATGGAGGCTGCAAAAGAAGCAGGTCAGGTGCAAGTCGAAGATTCAAGATTTGAAGGACCCTATTAAGTGTGACCACTTCCAAGCAGTCTTAGAAGAAAAGCTCCCATCAGAGTTTCCAAAAGAAACTGAGGAACATTGAAGCCAGTTGAAAGCAGTAATCATCAATGCCTGTGAGGAAACCATAGGCTACCAAACCAGAAAACATCAGGACTGGTTTGATAAGAATGATGCTGAAATTGAGCAACTTGTTAATGAGAAGAGAATGGCATTTCATGCTTGGCAGAATTACATAAATTGTAATACACCTCTACCTCAATATAACGCTGTCCTCGGGAGCCAAAAAAATCTTACCGCATTATAGGTGAAACCGTGTTATCTTGAACTTGCTTTGATCTGCCGGAGTGCGCAGCCCCCCCCCCCCCCCCGGAGCACTACTTTACCGCGTTATATCAGGTCACGTTATATCGAGGTAGAGGTGTATAAAGAGAGAAGCTCATGCCTAGGCGAGGGCGGAAGTCCAATGTAAAACCAGAGAACTTAAGACCAAATGGTGGCCTAAGAAAGCGTAAGAACTCCAACGTCTCACGGACATCCACAATACATATGGTTTCTTTAGTGCCGCCAAGGCTGTTTATGGGCCAATTTGCCATGGTATGAATCCTTTTCGTTCTAAGGATGGAACCACACTTCTGAAGGCCAACGAAACCATCAATTCTTGCTGGAAATAACATTTTGAAGATCTTCTTAACTGTAATTCTGTGGTTGCAGATGAAGTCCTTAAGCAAATCCCTCACGACCATTTAGGGATGAGCTCGGAGACCCACCCAATTTGTATGAGGTACACAATGCCACCAAGCAAATGAAGAACAACAAGGCAGCAAGTCTAGATGGGATCCCCACTGACATCTTTAAAGATGGCGGACCAGAGTTAATTTGCAGTTTTATCTGCTTATCCTTAAAATCTGGATAAATGAGGAGATACCCAGTGAAATGAGGGATGCCCTGATGGTCATCCTCTTCAAGAAAGGGGATAAAGCAGATTGTGGAAATTATCATAGTATCTCCCTCCTAGCCATTGCAGGCAAAGTTCTGGCACGAATCCTTGCAACCCGCCTTCTGCCCCTATCTGAAGAAATTTTACCGGAGTCGCAGAATCGTTTCTGACAATGTCATGGAACTGTGGATATGATCTTCACAGCATGGCAGCTGCAAGAAAAGTGTCAGGAGCAAAACCAACCACTATACATGGCTTTTATTGATCTAACTAAAGCCTTGGATTCAGTGAATCGCCATGCCCTCTGGATTGTACTTTCTAAGATTGGATGTCCTGACAAATACATCAATGTCCTAAAATTGCTTCATGATAACATGAAAGTGACTGTTCTGAGCAGCACTGGCTCCCAGAGCAAACCTTTCAAAGTACAAACAGGAGTCAAACAGGGCTGTATGATTGCTCTAACCATGTTTGCGGTTTTTATTGCCATCATTCTTTACCTAATTGCTGGGAAGTTTATAGCTGGCGTTGAAATCATTTACGGGGTGGATGGAAAGCTGTTTAGGCTTAGCAGGCTGAAAGCCAAGAGTAAAATCTCCACAACAGTTATTGTGGAACTTCAGTATGCTGACAACAATGCAATCTTTGCCCACTCTGAGAAAGATCTTCAAACTATCTTGAATGTGTTTGCCAATGCTTATGCACGTTTTGGTTTCACTCTTAATATCAAGAAGCCTGAAGTGCTTTATCAGCCCTCTCCAAATGAAGTATTACATGCCCCATCTATCAAAATCAGTGGAGTGGCACTATAGAATGCACTGGAGAATTTCCTCTACCTTGGAATTCATCTTTCCTCCAAGGCAGATATTGATGCAGAAATTCAACATCTCCTGATCTGTGCCAGTGTAGCTTTTTCTCATTTACGCCACAGGGTTTTTGAAGATCACGACATTTGAACAGACACCAACCTTCTTGTTCATCAAACTGTTATTCTCCCAACACTGTTGTATGGGTCCGAAACTTGGACAACGTGTAGACACCACTTGAAAGTCCTTGAGAGACACCATCAACTCTGCCTTCGTAAGATTCTGAAGATCAAATGGGAAGACAGGTGCACAAATATCAGTGTCCCGGAAGAAGCAAAGACCACCAATATTGAAGAAATGATCAACCATCAGCAATTCCGCTGGACTGGTCAAGTTGTCCAGATGTCAGACCATCACCTCCCAAAACAGGTCCTATTCTCTCAGCTGAAAGAAGGGTACTGTAACATTGGTGGACAATGGAAGCGTTATAAAGACTTGCTGAAAGACAACCTAAAAAAGTGTAATATTGACATTGACACTTGGGAGACACTTGCCCAGGATCACTTAAAATGGAGCGAAGTCCTACATGATGGTCCCCTGCATTTTGAACTTGCTCGTCAACAAGCTGAAGAAGACAAGAGGAGCAGGAGGAAGGAGAGACTGGCTTCCAGTAATGGTCAACAGCCTCCTGCTGAGCCTGAAAACATCTGCCCTCATTGCAATAGAACTTGTGGTTCAAGGATTGGCCTTATTAGCCACCTGAGGACCCATAACTCCCATGGAAGATGATCATACTTGGTAACAAGTGATCACCCATCATCATCAGAATACTCACCCATGAAGTGGAAGACTGAATTCAATCCCCTGTCTGCCTGATGAGCTGAAAGGATTTAATCAGGGGCTTTCCACATGAATGCCTTAACTTTTAGGTTTGGAATATTCTGATTTGGGTCTCTCTCAATCACTCCTACTGACATTTTGTGTATTAGATAATATGTACTGGGCTGGAGATGGAGTGATGATTCTATAGTGCATGCTCCTTCTTTTTCATCTTGACAAGTTTTTCCTCGAAGAAACATTTTTGAAGCTACAACCATGGTTGCGGAAATTTCTTTTAAGATTTGTACTGCTGTCATCACCCTCCTTTCTAGCTAACAGTATATAGATAGGGTTACCAAGTGTCCAGTTTTTTACCAGAATGCCTGATTGAAGTACACCTGACCAGGCCATTAAAAGTCCAGTTGGCGGCGCAGCGGGGCTAAGGCAGGCTCCCTGCCTACCCTGGGTCTGCGCAGCTCACAGAAGCGACCGGCATGTCCCTGCAGCCCCTAGGCACAGGTGTGATCAGAGAAGCTCTGCACATTGCCCCTGCCCTGAGTATCACCACTTCAGGCTCCATTGGCTGGGAACTATGGCCAATGGGAGCTGCGGGGGCAGTGCCTGTGAGCACAGGCAGCGCACACTGTGCAGATCCACCTGGCCATGCCCCAGTCTAGGGGCCGGACCTAGCAGCCATGGCCAGGAGCAGCGCGGAGTCAGGGCAGGCAGGGAGCCTACCTTAGCCCCACTGCACTGCCAACCAGGAGCCACCTGAAGGAAGCCCAGCTGGAGTCCACACCCCAAACCCCTTGCCCCCGGTCGGAACCCCCTCCTTCACCCTAACTTCCTCCTAGATCCTGCACCCTAACCTCCTGCCCTAGCCTGGAGCTCCCTCCCATACCCTGAACACCTCATTTCTGGCCCTACCCTGGAGCCCACACCACCAGCTGGAACCTTCACCTCTTCCTGTATCTCAACCCCCTACCCCCAACCCTGTGAAAGTGAGGGCAGGAGAAGGGGCTGGAGCTAGTGGGGGAGCAGGGCCTCAGAGACGGGGCGGGGTTTCGGGCAGGGTCGAGGCAAGGGTGTTCAGTTCTGTGCAATTAGAAAGTTGGCAACCCTATATATAGAACAACAATGGCTGAATTTCAATAGCTAATAATTTGGTTCATTTAAATCAAAATTCAGAGTTGAAATGGGTATAGTATCCACAGATCTTTTGTGCTGCTCTCTCTACCTGTTCTGAACCACATTCACAGTGTTGAGGAAAACATCCAGAATCAGGTATGAAAAGCATGGTGGACATAAAGACTATACACAAATTTGAGCTCAGTCCTGCTCCTATTCAAGTCAGTTTCAAAACTATCACTCATTTGAATGGAAGCAGGATCAAGCCCTACACTGCTATCACTTTTCCACGTTGTGAGTCCCCCTGGTGCTTCATCTTCTGCAAAAGGTTAAAATGTATTCTTTGGCAAACCCTTCAGGGCACAATATGCAACACATTTGCTGATCATATCTGATTTTGGGACTGGATGAGGCAGATTAGAATATTGTTCCATACACTGCAACTAATATGCAATCTACAGTTTGACCTCTGGTGTATATTCCATCTGTAATAACACTCTTTTCTACTTGTTATTGATATATTTTGTTTTGTAGTGGATGGCTTTATAAAGCTGTGAAATAGCTATCTCAGTACAAGCTGTATAAGAAAAGAACAAAATAAAGAGGTCAGCTGCATCCATGAATGGTTTACTGGAAATCACTTTCAATGGCAACATCAATTCAAAGGGGAAATTTGTGATTTTCTTATTCCCAGCCTCTGTGGTAAGTGATTTGTTTTGTCACTTTTGTATGAAGCTGGGCAAAATTGATCATATTTGCTTTTGCAAAAATTCATGAAAGCAAAATATATTCATAAAAATATTCTCCAGTCTCAAATGCTAGGAATAGTG
This sequence comes from Trachemys scripta elegans, assembly GCF_013100865.1. Classification (NCBI taxonomy): domain Eukaryota; kingdom Metazoa; phylum Chordata; order Testudines; family Emydidae; genus Trachemys; species Trachemys scripta. The sequence goes on from NC_048303.1 coordinate 82,810,576, forward strand.
TGCCTCCAACTATACATAATAACACTATAATTCCATCATATGATTCTGGGACTGATGACACACCTGGGTAGTGAAGCTCTGGTGGAATTTTCATGTTATAAGGACTAGAAGAGGGAGTTATAGCTTTTATTTAAGCACAGTAGAAGGATTTGCTATGCCATTGTAGTATTCCCAAACAACTAACTTTGCTAAAAGCATTAGAGTTAAAGCATTTTTCAGATGAGTGCAGCTAATACCAAAAATCAATACTACACTTTGTATATAAAAATGATATATTGCTCTAAAAAATGTTCAAAAGTCTGGAAAGGAACCATTAAGGAGTCCACCTATTTGCCCACTGCTTCTTCCGTTGTCATTCAGTATTATCCCCACTTAACTGAATGACTTTCTGAAATATACATTCTATTGTATAGAGTTATACAGGAGGTGAGACTACATGACCTGATAGCCCTTTCTGGCCTTAAACCTATGAAAACTTACACTGCCACCTGGCTAGGTTCTGTTTTGTGGTTCTATAGGTAATTTTAGAGACGGACCTGAACTGCAAATGTTGGCTGTAAATCTGGAACTGCAAGTGAATCAGACTGGTATTCTGATTCAGTCTGATCTCTAAGGATCATAATCATGAAGATGGAAACCATAGATTAATCTAAGGGGAGACTTCCAAAGACAAAAGGGGGCTTAGACATCAAGTTCCCAATGGAATCAATGGGAGTTCAGCACCTAACTTCTATTTGTGTCTTGGAAATCTCCGTCTTCATTGTTTACAAATCACCTCTGGCCTTGGCTGAACCTCTACAGTTATGAATGTTCTTCACAGGTAAGTATCCAAAAACTCAAGTGAATATGTAAATCTTCATCAAATATTCTACTACTCAATAGGTCCATTTGAGCCAAATCTCAGCACAGATCTCCTTTCCCTCTGCTTGCATGGCTGCTTGTCTGGTTGCTGCTCCTTCCTGACTACCTTATATCAAGATGTAGAAGGTTCAATGGTTTCCTTATTTAAATTCAGTGTAACACTTCCTGCCAATAGGAGGCTTCCTCATTAACTGTGCCCAGAGGGCACTGTATCACTGAGAAAGTCTTAAGACACATGTGATTTTCAGTTTAGAGAGGTTATGGCAGGAACATAGTACAAGATTGCAATTAATAATGATATTCAGAGTACACAAAATAATGCACTGACAGCCAATAAAGTGAGCCATTGGGCTTCCAATAAAATGTGAAAGGTGAAATAGCAGAGGGAGGTAGATAAAATATTGAAATAGAGATTCAGAAGGGATTAGTGGGTAAAGTGAAAAATGCATGGGTGGAGAAGGATTAGGAGTTGGGAGCAGCAATGTCAATTAGGAGGGAAAGCAGTATGGTCTAGAGGATTGGGCATTAGCCTCAAAGTTAGGAGCTGAGGGTGCTCATCCCAACTCCTTCCACTTTTTGATTATCTTATTTACTAAGATTGTAAACTCTTCAGTAGCAGGGACGAACGATCTCTCAGAATGGGTGTGTCTACCGCCTAGCACAATGGGGCTGTTTAGCACCAGCATAATAGAAATAAGGTGCTGGGTGAACTTGGGCAAGTCACTTCACCTATGAAATTGGCATCATAATACTTAACTACTTTGAGATCTATGGCTGGAAAGTGCTATCTAAGAAATATTATTATAACAATCGGATCATGTAAACAATTAAATACAATGATGGTCCCACTCATGCAAGTAAGTTTGCATGGAGGGGTAAAAATATCATCATGGAGCCAATTACAGGATCAGAATCTAAATCAGCAACATATAGATTGTAACAAAACCTTGTTCATAAATTTATGTGAAATTCTTCCCCAAAGCATTGGATAGATAATTGAAAACAGCTTGTGTTTCTTGAAATGGAGAAAATATTCAACTGATGTGCCAACTTGTCAGAGTTATTAATAAACATTTTTACTACACTAGAATCTTGCATAGTGCAGAGATTAAACAAGACACGTTTCTTCACGTTGGGCTGAAATGGAGGAAGCTCCATCCTTCATGTCTTCTGTCACTGTAATGTAAGTGTGTTGAAAGTCTTCTACAGATAAAACATTACTACATGCTTGAAATTAAATGAAGCAAGACATCAGATGACATCCATCAGTCTTTCTTAAATATTTACCATATGTTCCATTGATGAGGATACATCATTTGCAACTCAAACAAAGAAACTGAAGCATCACAACTGGATGATGAATATTAGCCATATGGTACAATAATTTAAGGATATACTAATGAATGGAGCAAAACAAAGGCTTCATTCCTGGTTTAGTACCTGACTTAATTTCAGTTGAAAACTCATGATAGACATGAATAATTATTATCAGTCAAATGTAGTCAAAATACACTGATTAACTGTAGTTGAATATGAAACATATGCTATGCTCTCTTAAAAACAAATCTTTAATGGATTTCACCTTTTATACAAGGCTTTGAAGGATAAATTATTTATTAGTACTGAAGCATAAAAATATGCTGCTTAACTTTAAAATAGCACATACATACCATACAATGTGCTATGGGGAATTTCTTAGACTACAGCAAATTTTAGCCTTGTAATCAAATTACACTGTGTAATAACACAGTGTAAAATTTTCATCATATCCGTTATGAAACTTTCATTAGATCATACAAATGTATACCCATATCAACATGGATGGAAATAAAAAGGTTAAAATGTTGGAGTTTATTGGAATATGGATTATCTTAGTAACTAGGACCACAAAACAGTGTCTCGGACACTTGGTAATTAAGATAAATAGAATTGGCATTGGACTGTCTTGTTTACCTCAATGACTCCTGTAATATGAATTCAAACTTTGATTTTCCAATGACCAGTACCAGTTTCACTTTATTCATAAATTCTTTTCTTAAGGAACTTTGGAACATTTTTTTTTTAAATCTTTTGGCATTAATATCTATATGCACTGCAGTGCTCTGGTGCAAGAGAGAATTTGCCCAATGTGTTTCTTTTTTTAAGTTCAGCTGCAAAATAAAATAGTAGTGGTATTTCTATATCCAAACAAATGTGTGCCCTTCAACTATATTTTTATTTTGTTGCTGAAATTTGGACTAATTTGATCTGTTTGGCCTCATTTTACTCCCATTTAACACTTGAGAGTTTTGCCATTAAATTCAGTGGGTGTAAAATAAGTACCACTTGACAGGATTCTGTTTTATTTTATCTAGTAAATATGCATAATAAGGTTCCTTTAACCCAATTTTTTTAATAAAAAAATTCAAATCAATATATAGCAGCTACAGATGGAAGGTAGACCTGGCACTAACTCCCTCTCTCTGTCTTTCTCAAATACGGGGGGGGGGGGGGGGGAGAAACAAAGACTATTATGAAGCATTTAAAGAGCAAAAGTATTGATTTCTTGAACCCCCCATCTCATCATGCAACAGAACAGCAGGTCTCCCTATTCTTTTGCATTGAAGCCAGGGTAAGATTTTCCACTAAATTCAGAATAGGCACTAAGGATCCATTTCACTGAAGTCAATAGAAGTTATTGGGCACTAAATGAGCAAACGTATAATAGTAAAACAGGGAGTGAAAATGACAAATACAAAATGATAAATGATTTCAGGTTACTGTTTTCAATTCAAATATGGAGAGTTTGGCAAATAAGCAGAATGCATCTTTCAGATCTCACCGCTGCTTCTCTGCCTTATACTGAACCCCAACTATTCTAATACACTAATATCCAAATTGCTGCAAAGCTGTAATTACCAGTGATAAGTGAACCTCAAAAGGCTTAGTTTGAATGCTTATCCAAACAATTTTGGTTAAGCTATAAATATTAGAAGTCACTGCTTTCTAAAAAGATTTGCAGAATTTTCTGGTGTCAGCTAGATCAGAAATGTCACGTTGGTTATTTTCATATTTTTTTCTGGTCTATTAGAAATTCAGAGTTTTAAAAGTTGACTAAACTCCTTTCACCCTAAAAAATTATGTTTGGTTTTGTTTGGGGTGCAGGTTTTGGTCAGTATGATATTTTATCTTAGCTGTTTTTCACCATCTCTAGTAATTGCAAATGTAGCGAGTTCTAACAAGCTGGGGGTGGGGGAAGGGGAGAAGGGGAGAGAGTGAGAAAGAGACTCATTTGAAGCTTCTGCAAAATTCAAAAATATGAGAATGATAGACACAGTTGGAATTAAGCTGGCATCATTAGCCATGGAAAAATGCCATTATTGTAACAGTAGAGAGGCAGAGACAGTTTAATTGGTATAATTAGCCATTAGAAATGCCATCGGAATGATTCCCCTCCTTGAAAAGGAAAGCGATATTAACAACGATCATCAGCCATTAAAATTTGGCACTGCAGTACCCTAAAACAATCAAAGTTCTCATGGCTTGTCAGCCATTAAAATGCCATTACCATAATGAGAAAGAGATAGAAAGTGTTAAAGTTCAAGTGGCTGCCTTGTAGAACCAAAAATATATAAATCTCCATTGTAGCACTTCTCTTTTGGGGTATTTCAAAATATTGCTCCCGAGGAAGCCAATTACAATCAGCAACAAATAGGCTGAAAACACTACTTTTACACATTTTATTCATAATAAGGAACCACTTGGTTTCTGATGAATAGGCAGAATTACACAATAACATAATACACATCTAGGTAGCACCATAATATCTGTAGAATCAGCTATTATAGCCCAGCTGGCTTTCAAAATCCTCTCTCTTTTGATAACTGAGAAATATGGTCGGGCTGTATATTATTTCTAGTGCTGAAAAACAGAACGTAAGTCCCACAGTAAAGTCCAAGATTTGAAGTTTGGTTTCGCCCCAGGTGGAGACAAAAAGTTAATGTCTTGGAATTTTTCATGAAATTATTCCAAAACATTTCATTTCATGTTATAGTTTTGATTTTTATCTTATTAAAATAAAAAATATTATAAAGATAAATTATAATCACAGAAGTCAAAACAAAGTCAAAATAAAAGAGTTTGACCTTGTCAAAACATTTCAATAATTTTCCATGAAAATTTAGAGAAAATTGACAGTACCCGTGAAACATTTTGATTTAGTCAGTTCAGCATTTTCCAAAGTTAAACTGTTCCACTGGACATTTTGTGGCCAGTACTAATTGTATAATCAATTAAGTTAATCCAGGGGCTGGCAAACTTTTTGGCCTGAGGGCCGCATCAGGTTTTGTAAGTTGTATGGAGGGCTGGTTAGGGGAGGGGGTCGTGGCCCCTCCCTCTGGGATTCCTGCCCCATCCACCCACACCCCTGCCTGTCCCCTGACCACCCCCAGACCTCCGCTGCACCATTCAACTCCTCCTCTCATTCCTGACAGTCGTCCCCCCCCCGGGACCCTTGCCCCATCCAACCATCCCTTCTCCCTGTCCCCTGACTGCCCCTGGAACCCCTCTCCCTGACTGTCCCCTGCCGCCCCATCCAACCCCCCCTCCTTCCTGACTGCCCCCCTGGAACTCCTGCCCACATTCAACCCCCTGTTCCCCCCCCAACTGCCCTGACTCCTATCCACACCCCCAGCCCGCAACCATCACCCCAAACTCCCCTGCCCGATATCCAACCCCCCTCTCCTCTGTCCCTTTTCTCTGGGAGAATAACAGACAGACAGACAAAGGGGAAGGTTTTTTCCCAATTTTAAAAAGTTCTAGCCTTCCCATTGGCTGTTTTGGTCAGTTTATCACTCCTGTCCATTTACCTATGCAGGGAGATGCTTTAACCCTTACAGGTAAAGCAAGTAGAGACAGCTACTAAGAGGGATTTTATAGCTAACTGGGTCCATAAAAGAAAGCTACCCCTTCTCCCCCCTTCATTTATCACTGGTGTAGAGAAAAGGTGAGCCATGACACAACTCTACACCAGCCAGCGGTGCTGGCCAGGTATGCTGGGGAATGTACAGCCCACCTCCTGAAGAGGTATAGCAGTAGGCATTCTTCCCTTGAATATATAGTTGCTAGCAGTGTTCCCACTAAAGTGGTGTAGCTCTACACTGCCCCTACTCAGGATTTCAACCAGAAGACAAAAGCAAACCCATTGTCAGTGGGTTCCCGTACAGAAAGTGACAGCTACATTTCTCACACTTGTGACAAACAAAGTGGTAATGCACTATGTCCCCCACACTGTGGGGTTTTCCTATTTTGGAATCAATATATAAATAATATTTAAATCATGATTTAAAAAACATATTTTTACAATTTGGGATCCCTGTGGACTCTAGCTGACTTAAGTGTTAACATAAGAAATCACATTTATTGGACTTATTTGACAAAGTGTGAACTATTGCAGTCATGTAAAGTCAGCCTATATATTTGTAATCCCTACACATAATATATACACCATAGAAGAGGGGGAAAGTTTTCGACGCATCAATTGATATTAGAAAAAGAAAATTTTAAATAGGCAGAAAAATCTCTACTCAGGAGATAAAGAAAATACTGTACACTTTCATGTATTGTTTCTGAAGACATATGTAACTGGAAATAAACTTAGAAACATTCTGGGTGCCACAGGCTAAGTTAAAATTTCTGATCTGGGATTTGATCCTTAATGGATCTGTTCTCCCATCAATGGCTCTGTTCCCCAAGAGTGGACATGTGTGATTCTCATTAATGTTAGGAGACTATAACATACCCCTACATTACCAGTGAACATCTTTTTAAAATGCTTGTCTCTGGTGTGGATCACATTATACTCTACAACACTAAAAATGATGTAGCATGGCAGGAAAAGAGAAATATTTAATTAGCAAAAAGGAATTGATTTCCTGTTATCTATAACAGCATTTAAAACTGAGACAGGATCTTTTTTCAGATCAGGATAGTACTATGTGGAATATAATACCTATTTCCTTGTAGATGAATTACCCACATTAGCATGGCTCATGGCATGCACAGGCTCCCTGAGTCACTCAGACTATGCAGCTGTGGCAACTGCTACTTATTAAAAAAAAATAGCGGTGTAATAGTATTTTTAACAGAACATGGACATCCAATCTTGCACTCTTTCTAGGAGTAGAGTCCCAGATGAAGCTTGAATGCCATGTCAGTCAGGCCCATGAGAATGGATGTGAAGATGTGAGCATGATCACTGTGTCCCTGAACATCTGAATGCAGCCTCATTCTTACCAGGCATAGTGTTAATATTTTTAAGGGGAAGCTCACAATCTAAAGACAACATCTCCTTGGCTAGATTTCCTAACAAAAGGAAGACTAGGTCACATCAAGCCAAAAAACCCCACCAAAGAACAACTTGCAATAGTCAGACGGGTGGAGAGAAAGGAAGCTACCCACTCCAACAATCATAAGATCCCTGAAAGCAATGGAGCAGTGGAGCTGTAACACATCAATGTTGCAAACATACAAACACCACACTGCCAATGGAGAACACACTTGATATCCTCGGCACCAAAAGCACAATCCTCTACCACATGAGCTAAAGAAAACAGCTTTAGTTGTGTGAAAGTAGCAGGCTGTGATAGTGGCTGTGGCCAGCCACTACAAGGACACATAATCACAACATTAAATTAATGCTTTCCAAGTATTTCCAGAGGGTATAATCTTCATGAAGAGATTTTTTCATGGACTACTTCTCTGACTACTCACAAACATATAACATCCCTGTGGCAACTATAGTCGTTGCCAACATGGAAAAGAGAAATTAGGACAGTACTTAAACTACTTTTAGCTTCTTTTAATATGATATAGCAGCTGGAAACTGGCACCGTATGACCATCCAGCTCTGCAAAAACACAGTAACTGGTCCACAGGTCACCAGTGGTCCTTGAACCACATGTTGGGAACATCTGAACTAAGGTGATTTATTACAGACAGGACCCAACTCTCTCTGTTTATTAATCTGGAGAGGCAAGCCAGTGCCTGTGAATTGAAGAAGAAAAGTAGAATTCCCTCAAATCAAGTCAGTCAGACATGCTGTTGTAGGCAAAACAGAGGAATAGATTTTGTTCTAGTTAGAAGCTTACACAGAGAAAGTTTCTTCCTTCGGCTCCACATAATAGGGCTGGGAAATGTATAACCTCATAGATCTCCCTCTACACAGTACTGTCACTTAATTAATTATGTAGTGTGAATCTTTTGCCGATATCTATCTTGTATTAAGCTAGTCTCTACCTGCACATAGTGATTCATGCAGTCCAAAATCACAACAGTCCTGTTTTGCCTGCATACTATAATGTTATCTGTTTCTTTAGTAAAGATATGCAACAATTATATAGTTTCACCACATTAATGCTATGGGGAGGGATCATGGCATAGGTTCACTTATTGGCAGAATAACTAGACCACTTGTTCCCAGATATCCCCTTCACCTACTGGGGAGTTCCCAGATTAATAATGACATGTGAATGTCTGTGTGCACGCACAATTTACTTGCTTCATTTATGACCAGAAATTAAGCTACATTGAAAGAGCCACATTTTCAGTGGAAAGAGGCTTTGGCACATGTGCAAAAATAAGAATACAACTGCACACCTGTGTGTGTTTGCGCACACCTGCTCAATTATTGCATTTACATGAGCAAAACTATATTTAGAGGTCTATAGGAAAGTGAATACAATGCAGTAAATAAATAAACAAATAAATAAGGGGAACACAAATGACACATGGTCTCCTATAATGTTCCTAGAGTAAAGCTCATCTCACAGGCTTCCCTAATGACAGACTCATGTCTTCATGAACAAGACTGTCTCCAATCCACCCTTACATTCTTCTAGTCCTTATTAATTCACATATTTACATGACATGCTTTATAAGACTTGAATCAAAATAAATATTTATACAAGCTAACTAGCTCTCCCCAAACACTCACAGTGTAAGATTAATTTAACAGTTCCCAGGCTGACACTTTCATTACTCTAAGATTTTCAAGATTAAAATTTAGAGGTTTTTTCCTTGAGAAATCTATCATATTCTTTTATCAGTAAATCAATAGATATTTACAACCTTAACTCCATCTTAATCAAGATATTATTTTATTTTCTGATCAGTCATTTCCCTGAGATTTTAAGGACTATTTAAGAATTCCTCAGTGACAAGAATCACTGTGGAGCTTGCGAGCCCCTCAGGGTACTAGCACAGCTGACAGTGTACTCACTGCCCGGGCTCTTTTTTTTTGTCTGGATCTGTGAATTCTTTCTTCAGTTCGGAGAGATTTTCCAGGTATAATTGAGAATGGTTTGGTAAGTGCTTCAGTTTGTTTCATAAGTTTGTTGGTCATTTGTTCAATCCTGCCCCCATTAACTAATTGACTTCAATGGAAGCAGGAGTAGTCTCCAGCAACACCTGAGAAGTCACATGATTCAGACTTTCTGATTTCTAGAACACTTTTTATATGAGTGCTTGATTACTGTGTAAGGGACAGATTCTACCATCCTTCCTTGTATCTGCTCTAAATTGTTCTGTGGTTAGATGCACTGGCTTAGCACAGGATTAGGGTGACATCAAGCAACCTTTGCCATTCTCTCTTCTCAGATGCACCAAATGCAACTCCATCCATTTTTAAAAAATGAGTTGTTGAAAGAAATCATAAAGTTTTTTTCTTAATCTAGATATAAATAGGATTTTCCCTGCCTAATCACATCAAATCAAAGTAGACAAGGCCTAAAAAAACTCACTATCCCTTTAGCTAAAGCCTGATTAGTAATAGCCATAATCATTTTATCATGTTTTATCTTAATTAATGTGGATTCATTGGTTTTAATCTATGCATATAAGGGGTTTTGTTAACATCTTTTCATTAATTGATATTTTTGAGGTTGATTACCAATTAATGCATATCACATTTTTTTATTTAAAGTATTTAGTTGGCATTTTTGTGGTTTGCCTAATTTTTAATTTAACAGACTAATTGTTGATTTATTGATTTATTTTCTATCAAATAATTGTTGAATATAATAATTATATCTTGCAGACTGTGTGACAAAACATGATAGGGTGTGTATTAATAGGAAATTATGCACTCTAACTTGGTTTTTAGGCATAAGACCGAAAGCTAAGTGTCTCCTTCAAGCACTATAATAGAATTTGTTTTGATTGTTTAAAGATACACTAGGTATTCAGTTTGATTGTGCAACTGACAGGGGTGAAAGTAACTTAGAGGACTTACCAGTATGCCGGAGTCCTGAGTGGGGCATAGCCTCAACTGGAAGAGGCGGGGCCTTTAAATCACCCTGGAGCTACCAGCTGCAGAGGCTGCTGGGAGCTCTGGGGCTAAGGGGTAAATTAAAGGGCCTGGGGGTCTGGGTGCCGCGGAGCTCCAGGTCCTTTAAATCACCGCGGGAGCCCTGCTGCCGCTACCCTGGGGCGGCAGGGCTTGGGCTAGGGCTGGGGTAGCGGCAGCAGGGCTCCGGAGGTGATTTAAAGGGCCTATATAAAATGTCTGATCTTTTTTGTATCCTGCCTCAGTATTAATTCTTGAAGTTGTCTGCTTAGTAAAGATTGAACTTGAGGATAAAAAATACTGCATAATTATACATTACTGCATAGTTTAGAGTCTTTAGACTTTACAGAGCTCCAAAATCTGTAGGGAACATCTATTCTGGAAAACTGAAAATCAGTCCACTTCACTGTACTATACACCTAAGTGTATTACAAAAAGTGATGAGCAAAACAAACATTACTACACAGCTTCAGCTATACTTACAGAGGGGCATTTTACATGTGTAAAAATGTCTAGGTTATCAGTTTGATGTCTTTCTATTGAAAACTGCTCAGAAATGCAGTTAGGATGAATGTCCTGAGCTGAAATGCTGACTTGGCTCCTAGAAGTATGCTGGGAAGTATGCATTTGAGCTAGGAAGGCTCAAACGGCACTAAATTTTAAGAAGATAAAATTCTTAGCTTGTGTTATTATGAAATGTGTACCTAAGAGGGACTTAAGAATAAGAGGAAAAGTCAAAATAAACAAAGATGCAGTTTTCAGGTAGGTAGTCAATAACTGATTTAAATAAAGACTAATGTCCTAAGAAGTAGCGCTGAACTACGAAGGTGTCTTCAGAATATCAGTGGAGAATGTATATTTTCACAAATATGGATTTATCCAAAAAACAACTATAAGATAATAACGTTGCTCCCTACTTACAATATAGTATGTAGCTGAACAATAACTGATCTTCTATATAGATATTCTATATACTATATTGTATACAAATGCCATTCTAGCATTAACACCCTCTGCCACATGTTACTATGGCTGTTACATAGAAGAACTAGCTAAGTACACCTTACTATTGCCATTGCAGAAGTCAAATGTGTTTAAACACAGATATAATGGGTGAAATTCTAACTCCATTGAAATGAATGGCAAAACTTCCACTCACTTCAAAGGGGGATCAGTATTTCACCCAATGAAGTTCTTCAATGGCAGATATGACTCCCACTGAAGTTGAGAGAGTTTTGCCAAATTACTTCAACGGTTGCAGGATCAGAACCACAAAGTATGTGCATGTAAAGTTTCTAGAGAATGTTGTACAAAAACTTGTAGCATTCAGTTATGCATCATCTTTAGGCTAATGAGTCAATTTTTATACACATGGTGAACAGTTTCCACCGTCTATGAATTGCTGACAAACACACTAACTCCAGCACTTCACAAATCTAACTATAAGTGTTTGTTTGAAGCAGGACCCTGCCAAATCATTTTGGCAGACTTTCAACTAAAACAAGATATCTTTGTGTTCATAAAGCATAAACAGCATTTTCTGCATCCATCTTCCTTAAAAAAAAAAAGCTTTTTACAACAGACCTGTAATACATCATGAATGTAATAGTCTTCTTGAATCTCCTTATGAATTCTGGCAAGGTTGATGTAAAAGAAAAAGAAAGAAAAATAAAATAAAATGACTGCACCTCACCTTTAAACCAGGGTGCTGTTTTCTGGCTTGCTGAGGGAGAAGGAACAGTGCTTTATTGGTTACAGAGTGGACGGGAGAAGAGAGGCTCAGAAGCTGCTGCAAAAGGAGGAGTGGGTCAGCGTGGCAATGCTGACTCATCCCCTGGGACCAGAAGAGCTGAGGGGTTGAAAAATGTCAAGCCCAGGCACGAGAAGCCACTTTTTCTTGGAGCAGGGTGAGGCAGCACCCACCCTCCCTGCCCTTGAAGTAGCAATATACCAGGTTTGGTCAGGACCTGTGGTGGGATTCATGCTAGCTGCTACCTTTTAGGGGAGCTGGGAAGGAATTTTCCCCTCACCACATGATTGTCCTAGATGGAGGAGGGTTGGGGGTTGCCTTCCCTACAGCAGATTCAGGGAGGGATTTGTTATGGTGAGCATGGAAGAGCATTAAGCTTTTATGTCACAACTCATTATGTAAGTGTGGAGTGGATGTCCAGTGCAGGTACTCCATAGGGAAGGGATACAGTGACCAGATAAATGGCTTGGTAAAGGGCTTTAAAAGAAGGTATTGGTTAAAGGAGTGGAATAGAGGGATTTGGGGCTCTATGACTGGAACAGCAGGGAGCGAACCCACTCTTTTTATAACCCACCTGAACCCTCATTTGAGGTGGGTGTTGACAAGGTTCCAGCAATGGGTTGACTGAGGGACCGGGTAGTCCCAGACATCTAACAATAAAGTTGCAGCCTGATTAAAGCCATATCAAATGTCTCCTGTCCTTCTTTTGAAAAGCAACAGAGGGTCCTGTGGCACCTTTAAGACTAACAGAAGTATTGGGAGCATAAGCTTTCGTGGGTAAGAACCTCACTTCTTCAGATGCAAGTAATGAAAATTTCCAGAGGCAGGTATATATCAGTATGGAGATAATGAGGTTAGTTCAATCAGGGAGGGTGAGGTGCTCTGCTAGCAGATGAGGTGTGAACACCAAGGGAGGAGAAACTGCTTCTGTAGTTGGATAGCCATTCACAGTCTTTGTTTAATCCTGATCTGATGGTGTCAAATTTGCAAATGAACTGGAGCTCAGCAGTTTCTCTTTGGAGTCTGGTCCTGAAGTTTTTTTGCTGTAAGATGGCTACCTTTACATCTGCTATTGTGTGACCAGGGAGGTTGAAGTGTTCTCCTACAGGTTTTTGTATATTGCCATTCCTGATATCTGACTTGTGTCCATTTATCCTCTTGCGTAGTGACTGTCCAGTTTGGCCAATGTACATAGCAGAGGGGCATTGCTGGCACATGATGGCATATATAACATTGGTGGACGTGCAGGTGAATGAGCTGGTGATGTTGTAGCTGATCTGGTTAGGTCATGTGATGGTGTTGCTGGTGTAGATATGTGGGCAGAGTTGGCATCGAGGTTTGTTGCATGGGTTGGTTCCTGAGTTAGAGTTGTTAGGTGCGGTGTGTCGTTGCTGGTGAGCATATGCTTAAGGTTGACGAGTTGTCTGTGGGCAAGGACTGGCCTGCCTCCCAAGGTCTGTGAAAGTGAGGGATCATTGTCCAGGATGGGTTGTAGATCACTGATGATGCGTTGGAGAGGTTTAAGCTGAGGACGGTAGGTGATGGCCAGTGGAGTTCTGTTGGTTTCTTTTTTGGGCCTGTCTTGTAGCAGGAGGCTTCTGGATACTCGTCTGGCTCTGTTGATTTGTTTCTTTATTTCCTTGTGTGGGTATCGTAGTTTTGAGAATGCTTGGTGAAGATCTTGTATGTGTTGGTCTCTGTCTGAGGGGTTGGAGCAGATGCGGTTGTACCTCGGCGCTTGGGTGTAGACGATGGATCGTGTGGTGTGTCCGGGGTGGAAGCTGGAGGCATGAAGGTAGGCGTAGCGGTTGGTGGGTTTTCGGTATAGGGTGGTGTTAATGTGGCCGTTGGTTATTTGTACTGTGGTGTCTAGGAAGTGGACCTCCCGTGTAGATTGGTCCAGGCTGAGGTTGATGGTGGGGTGGAAGCTGTTGAAATCATGGGTGGAATTCTTCCAGGGTCTCCTTCCCAAGAGTCCAGATGATGAAGATGTCATCAATGTGGCATAGGTAGAGAAGGGGCGTGAGTGGACGAGAGCTGAGGAAGCGTTGTTCCAGGTCAGCCATAAAAATGTTGGCATATTGTGGGGCCATGCGGGTGCCCATAGAGATGCCACTGGTCTGGAGGCATATATTGTCACCAAATTTGAAATAATTGTGTGTGAGGATAAAGTCACAGAGCTCAGCAACAAGTTGTGCTGTGTCACCATCAGGGATACTGTTCCTGACAGCTTATATTCCATCTGTGTGTGGGATGTTTGTGTAGAGAGCTTCTACATCCATGGTGGCTAGGATGGTGTTTTCTGGGAGTTCACCAATGCATTGTAGTTTTCTCAGGAAATCAGTGGTGTCACGGAGATAGCTGGGAGTGCTGGTGGCGTAGGTCCTGAGTAGGGAGTCCACATATCCAGACAGTCCTTCAGTGAGAGTACCAATGCCCGAGATGATGGGGCGTCCAGGATTTCCAGGTTTGTGGATCTAGGGTAGTAGATAGAATAACCCCGGTCGGGGCTCTAAGGGTATGTTGATTTGTTCCTGTGTTAGTGTAGGGAGTGTCCTGAGTAGATGGGGTGCAGTTTCTTAGTGTATTCCTCAGTGGGATCTGAGGAAAGTGGCCTGTAGAATTTGGTATTGGAGAGTTGTCTAGAAGCCTCCTTCTGGTAGTCAGACCTGTTCATGATGACAACAGCACCTCCTTTATCAGCCTCTTTGATGATAATGTCAGGGTGGTTTCTGAGGCTGTGGATGGCATTGCATTCTGCACGACTTAGGTTATGAGGCAAGCGATGTTGTTTTTCCACAATTTCTGCCTGTGCATGTCGGCGGAAGCATTCTATGTATAGGTCCAGACTGTCATTTCAACCCTTAGGAGGAGTCCATGTGGAGTTCTTCTTCCTGTGTTGTTGGTGGGAGGGTATCTGTGTATCAGTGCACTGTTCAGTGTTATCTTGAAAGTATTCTTTGAGTCGGAGGCGGCAAAAGTAGGCTTCCAGATCACCGCAGAACTGTATCATGTTCGTGGGGGTGCTGGGACAAAAAGAGAATCCCCGATATAGGACAGACTCTTCTGCTGGATTGAGTGTGTAGCTGGATAAATTGATGATATTGCTGGGTGAGTTGGGGTACCCCTGTTGTGGCCCCATGTGGCAGGTAGGATTTTAGACAGCTTATGGTCCTTTTTCCTTTGTAGAGAGGTGAAGTGTGTAATGTAGATCTCCTGTCTTATTTTAGTAAAGTCCATTTGTGTGGAGGGTTGGTTATTTATGAAAGTCTTCAGGTTGGAGAGCTATTTCTTGATGTTTTTCTGTTTGCTGTATAGGATGCTGATCAGGTGGTTCCTCAGTTTCTTTGATAGTGTATGGCATAATCTCTCACTGTGGTCTGTGCAGTATGTAGATAGCAATGGATTTTTCACCTTCAGTCCATTTGGTATGATGTCCATCCATTTGCATTTGGAAAGGAAGATGATATCTGTCTATATTTGTGCAAGTTTCTTCATGAGGTTGATAGATTTCCATTCCATATGGCTAAATGCAGTGCCTTGCATGGTGTCAAGTATCAGAGGGGTAGCCATGTTAGTCTGAATCTGTAAAAAGCAACAGAGGGTCCTGTGGCACCTTTAAGACTAACAGAAATATTGTCTTTCTTTTGGTATAGCTGGACAACAATGCTTTACTAGCTCTTGGTTCATGAATTGCTTATGAATGCATTTTGATGCTTGTGCTTCTTTATTTCTTGCTCTAATTCTTTTTCTTCCCCCCGCCCCCTGACTCGTAAACAAAGAAGCAGACACACTGGGGAGACAAGATTAGAAAGCGGTTGACAGCCATTATACAATATAATCCTAACAAACAGATTATCAGATGGGAAATGAAAGGCAATTTCAACCTTAGATATGGGCATCTTCTCCAAAAGTTGTATACCCTAGATGGGACACATATGTCCAGCACTAGTTTCAGCAACATTATCAGCACTGTTAGTGTAACTAGATCAATCAGAAAGAAATGTAACCAGCAGATTAGCTGTTATTACAGGGTTGGAAAGATCTGAGCTAGGAGCCATGAAAATATCAACTTTGAAAAAGTGATAATATTCAGCCAAACTAAAGATAAAAGAGAATTAGGGGATCAAAGAAAATAAGCAGGGAAGGTTGGGGAGTTGGGGGGGGGGGGGGGGAAGAACAGGCCATGACTAATAGAATGGCAGATTGTGCCCAGGGAGGCATAAAAGCGGGGATGCATTTTCACAGATAGCTGCTTGTGCACAGGAGCATGAATGCCTTCTATAGCATGTGCTCTGAACACATGAGCAAATTCTCAGCACTTGTGTGTCACAATAACGAAGAGGAAGCATCAGAAATGAAAGAGGATTTTAGTTCTTCATATACACAAATTCAGCAGACAGGTATTCCTGCCCACTACCTTTATGTTACTAGTGCCAAACACATTGTGTATGCCAGGAAGATGGCAGTTTTGAAGAAAGAAAGCAATGAAATTTATCCACACAAATATTCATTGCTCATATACTTGTACAAAAGCTTCAGTTGTTATGTCCAAAATAATATATGTGAAGGAATACCATACACCAGTGGTTCCCAAACTTGTTCCGCCGCTTGTGCAGGGAAAGCCCCTGGTGGTCCGGTCCGGTTTGTGTACCTGCTGTGTCCACAGGTTCAGCCAGTCACGGCTCCCAGTGGCCGAGGTTCACTACTCCAGGCCAATGGGAGCTGCTGGAAGCAGTGGCCAGTACGTCCCTCAGCCCGCGCCGCTTCCAGCAGCTCCCATTGGCTTGGAGCAGTGAACCGCGGCCACTGGGAGCTGCGATCGGCCAAACCTGTGGACGTGTCAAGTACACAAACTGGCCTGGACCACCAGGGGCTTTCCCTGCACAAGCAGCGGAAAAAGTTTGGGAACCACTGCCATACACCATTGTATGTAATTGGGGCTTTTTTTTTTTTTTTTTTTTGCACTGTAAATGGCTTAAATTGTGTAATCTTTTTTATTACCACTACTAACACCATCACAAATTTGATTTGTTCTAGATTACCTTGCCACACTGCATACAGCACCTAATGAAGAGACAGGTCTAGCAAGGAAAAGATGTTAAAATTCAGCATCAGTTCTGTTCTAGCTACAGATGTCCCGATTGTTCTCAGTATGTATTCTGTATGTGCACTATGTCACAAGTGAATGTCTTATGTCCAATGTCTTACTGTCTAAGGCCCCAGTTCAGCAAGGTTCTTAAGTATATATCTAACTTTAAGGTGTGAGTAGTTCCATTTACTTAATTGAGATTGCTCATACGCTTAAAGTTAGACGTGTTTACACACCTTGCTGAACGGGGGCTTAAAACCATTGTTCTCCAAAGTCTAATCCTTGTTTTGATTAATCAATCATTTAAATAAATCATTACAACCAGAGATGGATGAGTCACCATCACAAATATGCTAAAACATTAAAATGTTTGCAAACTTTCTAAATTCTAAATTGTGAAAAACTTGACAAAAATTGATGGGGACTGAAATTTGAGGGGAAAAAAATCAGCAAAATCTGTGAATAATTCCCTAAATCCCTGTTTAGACTAAGAAAAAAATAACTTTTACAGAATGCCTGAAGTCCCCTGAGCAGTTCACCTTGAAAACACAAGTAAAGGAAATGAAAGTTGGGATACAGCAACTGAATTGTAAATGCAAACTATGTTACAAATCCTTCTGATGTGGTGTGCAGCATGAATATTCTATACGAGCTGCTAAAGCTAATACTAATGACAACATAACAGTGGATATTGATCTGAAGCAGAAAATCAGTATGAAGTATTAGCTACAGTGCCAGTCCCCAAACTCTGCTTTGAGTTTTGGAGGAAGGAATATGACAGCAGAGCATGAGTTCAAATACATGAGGGATGCAATGATTACAACAGATAACTAGCTATTACTACATTCTTGTCACAATATATAGTTCTTATTTCTAATATAAATTTAAAGTTGGGGAATGGGTTACAGCGAAATAGAGCTAATTTTTTGTAACTGAATGTTTTGCAATTGTGCATTCAGTGACAATAGTTATAGCTACATAGGCAACTGGGGTAATTTCATTAACATTTTATATAAGAAAGTGTGGCCAATAATCTCACCATGGCTTCCCATTCACAATAGCTATACAAGTCCTGTCATGATTCCTAAGGATATGTGACCTTATTCCCCTACCCCATCCACACACACACACTTTTTCCCATCTTTCAAAATGACCATCATCTAAACCTTTGCTGAGGTTCCATAAAGGACACATTTGTATACTCAAGGTATATTTTTGTGTTGACTCTTGAAATGCAATTCCCCACAAAAAGTGCCTTTCAAAGGTGTTTCTCCTAGGACTAGTATCACACTGCGAGTATCACACTTCCACACGTTTTATCATCATTCTCAGAGATAGTTATCCTGATGTGAAATGGTTTTGAATGACACTGGAAACCATATGTGATGGGTGAAGTTCAGTTCAGATAAGCAAAGTACTGAAAATTTTAGACGCTCAGTTTAACTACCTATTTGCTGTCTGCAAAGTTAGACTGAAAAGCCCATGAAAATAGGCATCCTGGTGAGGTTTCTGGTAACTTTCATTTCTTGTTAGTATCGAAATTCTGCAATAGCAGCCCATTTGGGCATATTTTTGGAACTTCCAATTCTGAGCAGAATAAGAAAGTGCCATGCCCTGTAGCTGTTCCCTTCATTGAAAGGGGAAGGATCAGGAATGTTAGCTGAATAATTTCAATTATGGGCAAGTCTGCAGCAAAACAAAACAAAAAAAACCCAGTTAATCGTCTTAAAAAATTTTCAGCAAAAAAACTAAAATATGGTGTTTTTCAGGAAAAAACAGTTCTGACAGAGTTGTGTGTGTGAGAATGTAAATGGTTAAGCTATAATACTCTCTCAATGTGTATAATAACAAAGTACCTGAACTCTTATGCCATAGTGAAGTCCATTGTAAACTACTCCCAATCCATTTGAAGAGGTTTTCATCATTGACTTCAATATGAGCAGGATCAGTCTTATATGGGTTAGTTACTTTAGTAAAATAACCTAACCTCAATCACTACCTCTAAGCACCTCCAATCATCCCAATGAAAAGGGCCCACTATTGCAGCCCTGAAATGAAATTCCAGTTGAAGTACATGTGGTATTTGATTGTGTATGCACTGCAGAATTTGGTCCATAACCCTGTTAGTTATTTAACTATCTGACCCAGTGATCCCTATAGCTTGTTTTGGGCATGTAAAGAGTGAAAATACCTTTATTTTCTGCCTGACATTAATAACACTGGTCTACAATTTTTGAGAAGTCGTCTGCTTCAGAAATAAAATGTGCTATTTAGTATGTATTTTGAAGTGCTGAATTCAAATATGACAATTAAAACAACTGATTGGCTACTGTTTCTAAGATATTTAAGTTTTTACATTTTATGTCTATGTATATTGTGTAGATAGTAGAGTTTTAATCATAAATTGTAAACCTAGGTCTTTTCATGTGTTTATGGTTGCTTTACATGATAATATTTCACCTGTCCTGTTTATGTAACACTTTAAAAATCAGCAAAAGGGTTATATAAATAACATTTATTATGAAACAAAAGGCAAAAAACTATTATGTACATAGTTTAGTCCTATTCAGTGTCTACTTGGCGCTTCTTGGCTTGTCTCTTGTATTCATTAAATGAAGCATCTCTTGTCACTGTCCAGCAAGAGTCTGCAAGCATTGATGGGCTCCATTTGCCCTGATAGCATTTCTACCTTGTTGCAATGTCCTGGTGAAATCACTTGCCGTGCTTGTCGCTCACTGCTCCGCAGTTTGGTGGAAAAAAATCTAGATGAGAGTGCAAAAAATGTATTGTTAGTGACATGTTGCAACCAATGCTTTTGTATGCCTTGAGGAGGTTTTCCACCAACAACCTGTAGTTGTCTGCCTTGTTGTTTCTGAGAAAATTTATTGCCACTAACTGGAAGGCTTTCCATGCCGTCTTTTCCTTGCCACACAGTGCATGGTCAAATGCATCATCTCAAAGAAGTTCACGAATCTGAGGACCAACAAAGACACCTTCCTTTATCTTAGCTTCACTTAACCTTGGAAATTTTCCACGGAGGTACTTGAAAGCTGCTTGTGTTTTGTCAATGGCCTTGACAAAGTTCTTCATCAGACCCAGCTTGATGTGTAAGGGTGGTAACAAAATCTTCCTTGATTCAACAAGTGGTGGATGCTGAACACTTTTCCTCCCAGGCTCCAATGACTGTCGGAGTGGCCAATCTTTCTTGATGTAGTGGGAATCTCTTGCACAACTATCCCATTCACAGAGAAAACAGCAGTACTTTGTGTATCCAGTCTGCAGACCAAGCAAGAGAGCAACAACCTTCAAATCACCACAAAGCTGCCACTGATGTTGGTCATAGTTTATGCACCTCAAAAGTTGTTTCATGTTGTCATAGGTTTCCTTAATATGGACTGCATGACCAACTGGAATTGATGGCAAAACATTGCCATTATGCAGTAAAACAGCTTTAAGACTCGTCTTCGATGAATCAATGAACAGTCTCCACTCATTTGGATCGTGAACAATGTTGAGGGCTGCCATCACACCATCGATGTTGTTGCAGGCTACAAGATCACCTTCCAGGAAGAAGAATGGGACAAGATCCTTTTGATGGTCACGGAATATGGAAACTCTAACATCACCTGCCAGGAGATTCCACTGCTGTAGTCTGGAGCCCAACAGCTCTGCCTTACTCTTGGGTAGTTCTAAATCCCTGACAAGGTCATTCAGTTCACCTTGTGTTATGAGGTGTGGTTCAGAGGAGGAGGATGGGAGAAAATGTGGGTCCTGTGACATTGATGGTTCAGGACCAGAAGTTTCATCCTCTTCCTCGTCTGACTCAAGTGAGAATGATTCTGGAGCATCAGGAACTGGCAGTCCTTCTCCGTGGGTACTGGGTGTATAGCTGATGGAATGTTTGGATAATGCACAGTCCACTTTTTCTTCTTTGACACACCTTTCCCAACTGGAGGCACCATGCAGAAGTAACAATTGCTGGTATGATCTGTTGGCTCTCTCCAAATCATTGGCACTGCAAAAGGCATAGATTTCCTCTTCCTGTTCAACCACTGGTGAAGATTTGTTGCGCAAGTGTTGCAGCATATGTGTGGGGCCCACCTCTAATCCTGATCTCCAATTTTGCAGCCAAAATAAAGGTGATAGGCTTTCTTAACCATAGTGGTTATACTGCGCTTTTGTGATGCCAAAGTCACTTCACCACAAACATAGCAGAAGTTATCTGCACTGTTCACACAAATACGAGGCATCTCTGTTCACTTTGGCTAAACAGAAATGTGTCCCTTTGCAAAATCAAACACTGACAAATAAGAGAGCATGACAC
Source organism: Trachemys scripta elegans (assembly GCF_013100865.1). Lineage (NCBI taxonomy): Eukaryota > Metazoa > Chordata > Testudines > Emydidae > Trachemys > Trachemys scripta. The sequence continues at coordinate 82,831,925 of NC_048303.1, forward strand.
TGGATGATTTCTAGAGCTGATATAGGGCAATTTGTTCAGCAGAGTGATGTAAGCTTTGTTATGATTGCATCATCCATGACTTCTAGGAATAACATGATGCAATTCATATCATGTCTGATGCAATACCAGCTTCAGATTGCATCATTCATTGTTTTGCCTAAAAAGCAAGTACTGTCCAAACCCAGTCCTAGATTTATTCATAGATCCAGTCAAAGATGTATTTTAGTCATTTCTGGTTTAAATCGAGATCCCTTCCCTTTATAACTCACTTATCCTCCGCCATTCCCAAGTCAAGGGTCGTATATACTGACCCAATAGCATAGCTTGAAAACTAGAGCCAATCAACAATTTTAAGCATCATTTTCGTTCTCAGTGACACAGAATTTGTAAAGTTTGACTACATTTATTTCAGAAGCATTTTGGCTGTAGAGCAGTGTAATTTGTCCAAATTTGAATTGAAGGAACAGTCCAATCATAGGCACTAGAACTAAAGGTGCCAGGGGTGGAGTTTGAAGTGGTTTCCATCATATTCAGTGTATATAGTTTGGTTTAATGGCTCTCAGCACCCCCACCCTTCCATGAGTCCATTTGGTCATTAGGAATTGTGTTTTCTTACACAGAGTGCAAAACTAGTGATGGGCACACCTCTAAGGGTTTTTGGAGATACATGTCAGGGAAGTTCAGACACTAATTCAACTGTTTAGCTCTTCATTAATATCACCCACCTTTATAACAATGTGTCCATTACAATGTGAAAGAAAAAAAAACCTCAGTAGAAGGAAAAGAACACTTGATATTTAATATGAATTGAGCTAACCTTTACAACTGCCACAGAATTTATTTCAGTTAGAATTCCTTCCAAGGGCTATCAGCAATTGCCTTCATTGTATTGAATAATAATCACAGAAATCATAGAAATATGGGACTGGAAGGGACCTCGATAGTCCAGTCCTCTGCACTGAGGCAGGACTAAGTTTTATCTAGAATATACCTCACAAGTGTTCGTCTAACTGGTTCTTAAAAACCTCCAATGATGGAGATTCCACAACTATCCTTACAGTTAGGAAGTTTTTCCCAATGTCTAACCTAAATGTCACTTGCTGTAATTTAAGACCATTACTTTTTGTCCTGTCTTAGTGATTAAGGAGAACAATTTACCACCCTCCTCTTTATAACAACCTCTATGTACTGAAGACTTATGTCCCCCTTGTCATCTCTTCTCCAGACTAAACAAACCCTTTCCCTCCCCTCCAATCTTTCCTTGTAGGTCATGTTTTCTAGACCTTTAACCATTTTTATTGCACTCCTCTGGACTTTCTTCAATTTGCCCACATCTTTCCCAAAGTGTGGTGCTCAGAACTAGACACAATACTCCAGCTGAGGCCTTATCAGTGCTGAGTGGTGTGGAAGAATTAATTCTTATGTCTTGCTTACAACACTCCTAACACATCCCAGAATGTTTGTTTTTTTTTACAACAGTGTTGACTCCTATTTAGTTTGTGATCCACCTCCAGAGCCTTTTCTGCAATACTCCTTCCTAGACAGTCATTTCACATTTTGTATTTGTGCAATTGATTATTCCTTCATATTTCAGTAACCCGATTCCATTGCAGTAGTGAGTTTCCACTTTGTCCTCTATAGATCATTAGTGGTTTGGCTCTCACTCCGTGACATGTACCCTGGTCATTTGGACTTAGCACTTGTTACCCAACAGAAAATATATTGTGCTTTGCTTTATAGCTATTTATTACTTTTTTCTCTAACTTCAAAATTCATTTTGGAAAGAGACATTGCTATTTCAAGTGACGCTGTGAAAAACAACAAACATGATGTTAGGCTTCTGTCCTGCTATTCTGTCAATTGTTTACATTCAGACAGTTTTATGCTCAAGGAAGTCTAGTCATTTTTGTTCATTTGTTTTTAGTTACAATATGTAGAGGGAACGTGCGTATCGTTAGTTAACTTCAGGTGTTTGAAAAATAAAACATGTAGGATCTGAGGACAAAATGATGGAAAAATATACAAAAGTATATGCATGATCGTGCAATGTGTTTTCAGTAATCAGTCACAGATGATTACAAAATGGAAAATGAAGCAGCCTAGGCTTTGTTAGTGATGTATGGTAAATTGTAATAATATGAATAAAACAGTTTATGCACACCAAAAAAAAAGATTTAATGAACATAATTGCCGTTGCAATGATTTCAGTACTGCAAAGATGTATTCACTGAAAGGATTTTAAAGAGATTAGAACACCAACTAGAAGGATTTTATAGTTTCATCTAATCAGAGGAACTCTTATTTTTGCCACACGGTATTTCAGGTGAATTTTGTATTAAACTTAACATAAATTTTTTGATCATGGTACAATGTCCATAGTTCAGTACAGGATCTGGCCAATTTTGATTAAAACTGCTGAATAGTTAATTTTATGTGCACATAAGATTGTAGAGGGTTTCTACAGATACAGGACTCCAGTGACTGAAAGACTGAGTACACAAGCAACAAAAAGGCTGAGATCTCCCAAGAACTGAGTTTCTGTTTAGCATGAGGTTGTGAAGCCTACTCCAACTTGTGACAGGAAGACACAGTTTCACTCACAATTTATCCTCCTGTCAAGGGTTAGGGACTGAGCTAAGGGTCTAGAGCCAGATAAGGTTCTTTCCCCGTCTTGATCTTGGAACTCTAGCCTGGCATTTTGCCTGAAGTCCTCACAAGTAGCATACAGAGTCCTAGGTATCTTGTGTCATGATTGGACACTACAAAGGATATGAGAACTCTTCATGAGCTCTCTAGTGCCTTCGGAGTTCCCTGACTAACTATCCAAAACAAGAGTGTTGCTCCCTTTCAACCTTTTACTCCTTGCTTTTAACTCATTCAAAAGGTTCCACATGATTTTTTTCCAGCCTCCACTGGCTACTTTCCAAAGAAAAGCACTAACTTAGTAACAAGATCCTTAAAAGGTGCTTTCTTAAGCCCCATCACACAATCTAAGTGATATACAGGTGTTACTCAGGGAGGCTTACTACACTAATACACATGTTGACTATCTCAGGATACTTGATTATCTGAAACATTATGTCCATAGGACTACATAAAATTCAGTAGCCAACTCTTCATAGACAAGACCATTGCTAGATATAAATTAAACAGTCTTAAGTAAATTATGCAAGCGGTTTCTAAATTTAGATCAAGTTCATACCACTGAAGCCTCAGCATTAGGGTTCAATTCTGATTAAGTTTTTAGACTGCAGATCACTTCTAAAAGTATTATCATATTCAAAATCATTTGTTTCTTCACTTACATGTCTGGAAGTATTAGTATGTATGATTATTATAGGAAGGATGGCCTACATATCCACTTACAAGATTCTGTTTTCAGTTGTTTATAAACTTGCCAAATTTCAACCATTCAGGCTGAAATTTTTCATGCCAGATGTCCATCTCAGGCTGATTTTTGTTTTAAGCTTCAGCAAAAAAATGTTTCAGCAATTTCCCAAAACTGAGATTACAGGGAAATACCCATATTAAAAGACAGTGATACCAGCCTATATGACTCCATGGTAATACTGGTAGAGTAGTCCAGGAGTGCACATGTGTTTCATCTAATTATAGACTATGCCACGAGTTTGGGGTGTCTGCCCTTGTTTGCTGACAGTCAGCCCTGAGAGGCACTCACAGTTGTGAGCCACTTCAGACAGTGTGACAGAAGACATCAAAATTAATTTGTATATCCTATATTTCCTTTCTCACTTACAAAAATATGACATGTTCCAAATGCTTTTGGAACTTGAAGACTTTTTTATGCAGTTGTAAACTTCTTTATGGTTGTCCATTTACAATAAATTCCACTACTCTATGATGTAGGAAGGATTGATTTTACAACATATCTATATGCCATCATACACTAAATTTTAGCAGATGTTTTTGTGTGGTTATAAATTCTTTTGGGGGGTCTATTACAATTATTATTATGAAGAAGAGGCTGATATTACAACATCTGCAGATCATTAATAATTACCACTTCATTAGCTCTTTTTTAGTCAATCTTGATCCTCAGCACTTTGTTACCCCATTAAGTAATGTGTCATTTCATTAAAAAGACTATAATTTAGAATAATTTGTAAGGTGCCTTTATAGGATGCAGCCATCTAATATGAATAATTCAGCTTCCTTTCAATGGCAATAAACATTTGTCTCAGCTGCCAGCAGATGCTGCTTCTTTGGTGACAGTGTTATGTAAAAAGCAACATAGGGTCCTGTGGCACCTTTAAGACTAACAGAAGTATTGGGAGCATAAGCTTTCGTGGGTAAGAACCTCACTTCTTGCATCTGAAGAAGTGAGGTTCTTACCCACAAAAGCTTATGCTCCCAATACTTCTGTTAGTCTTAAAGGTGCCACAGGACCCTATGTTGCTTTTTACATAACACTGTCACCAAAGAAGCAGCATCTGCTGGCAGCTGAGACAAATGTTTATTGCCATTGAAAGGAAGCTGAATTATTCATATTAGATGGCTGCATCCTATAAAGGCACCTTACAAATTATTCTAAATTATAGTCTTTTTAATGAAATGACACATTACTTAATGGGGTAACAAAGTGCTGAGGATCAAGATTGACTAAAAAAGAGCTAATGAAGTGGCAATTATTAATGATCTGCAGATGTTGTAATATCAGCCTCTTCTTCATAATAATAATTNGTGGGTAAGAACCTCACTTCTTCAGATGCAAGAAGTGAGGTTCTTACCCACGAAAGCTTATGCTCCCAATACTTCTGTTAGTCTTAAAGGTGCCACAGGACCTTCTGTTGCTTTTTACAGATTCAGACTAACACGGCTACCCCTCTGATTCAGTGTTATGTAAAGTGCATCAACCAAACCTTGAATAGCACAGATACAGCAAGGGACTAGTCTCGTCTTCATATACTGTAATATGCGTAAACACCAATTGAAATAATCTTCATAAACTTTCCCTCTCTGTCATATATAGGGCTCAATCCTGCAAGATCCTGAGCTGGCTAGCCTTATTCCAACAAAGCACTTAGGCACATGCTCTCCTTTTAGCATAGGAGTAGTCCTATTGACTTCAGTTGCATTACTCATATGCTTAAATTTAAACTCATACTTAAGTACTTTGCTGGATCAGGGCCAGACTTCTCAGCACCTTGCAGGACTGAGCCCAGAGAGAATAATATCCTCAATGTGTTTACTGGCATTGTGGACCAACCAAATTCAGGGCCATATGGTCATTCAAGAATTATATGAGCAGATTATATGAGCAGTACTCTTGCTGTTTACAGCATGATCTGTTATCATGCTTAAAAGGTTTTGCCTTACAGTTTTAATGTCAATTTCACCATGCTGTAATCAGTTAATTATCATGCCTGCAATTGTAATACCTGTCCACAAAAAATAACTTGATTAAGTCAGACATCCATATCAAAGATTATTCTAACACGGCAATTAAACTTGAAGTTGAAGATACTCATCTACTTTCCCCTTCCTATAATAAGAAAGGAGGATGAACAGTTTATAAAAATACGGCTCGCTAACTAGCTGTGCATTCTTGCTGCTTCCCAACACAGTACTGAATCATGCCAGGATGATCAGAAGAAAACATTTCCCCTCTAAAGACCTAATGCTCTGTAGCTGGGAAACATGAAAGTAGAAGTGAAATGAAGGTCACTTTTTGCAGCAGGGATAAACTATCCTGAACAAATCAATTGTTACTTCCATTGTTTTGATTTTGTAAATTTTCTACATCATTCATAATCAAAGGATACTGGGATTTAATCTCACCTATCTAGCCCTGTTAAATTACTTTACAACAGTTCACATTGTGGTGGGAAGAGGGTCTAGGTGGCTCTGGGAATTAAGCCACCATAACAACAATTTTGTTTAAAGATCGAGGTCCAAGGTCAGCATGCAGAAAATGCACACTCAAGTGTGCAATGACACGTTTCCATAATTATTGCAGGAAATGCCCACTCAAAATGTATACCCATATATATATAAAGGTGCCTACCTAGGTTTGACACAGCCAATTACCCACTTTGCACAACCACAAGCTCCATAGGCAGAAGTGCTGGTATGAAAGTTCAGCCCCAGAAGCCAGTCTCATTTCTCCCCATTAAAGCAGCAGCAGTAGATACTATGAACACGTACTCTTTACCTCAAATGCAATTCCCTTAGTGATGCCACACTTTGTATACTAGCTGATTTATCAAGTAAATGAAGTATAACGTTCTGTTCCCCTAACCTCCCCTCCCCCCGCCACACACACACACCTTTTTTTTTGGTAAGTTGGTTCACCTGCCCTTCTTTTTGGTCTACCTGCCTTTTGGATTCTTATGCTTCCTGCATGATTTGTCAGGCTTTGCAAACATTTTTTTTTAAATCGCTTGCTTCGTTTATTTTGTTTCCTTTCCTATTTATAGGGATTTGCTTTCTAGTCTAATACACAATGCTCATCATTGCCCTTTAAATACTTCTGTCTCTTCTCTTCCACTTTCTTGACAAAGGCTCAGCTTATTGATACCCTTGTAATTGCCAGGAAGACAGAATGGTAAGAGATCTTTATTCGTTGGGATATTGTTCTTCATTATGTCTTTCAACATTTATGTGCCTGCCAGACCAGTGAGCTCTAGCAGTCAAATTGGGAACAGAGAGCTAACTAAAAATCCATTTGATTACTGAGACATAATAGTAAGCCAACATATTTGCAATACTTCATGTAAATAAGTCATAGACAAAGGAAGGGAGGAATAGTGTTTTAGGAGTATAAATCATGCTTACTACATGCCATTGTTTATTGGAAGGAAGACCCAGAAGATCAATTGTAGTCATTAATACTGTAACCGTTTCAGCCAACCACTCTACGGTGAGTAGCAAACCTATTAATGCCAATAAATATCTCATAATCATAGTTTTGATTAATGTACATTAGAATTGCAAGCTATCCCTGTGATTTTCACTTTGCCAAATGTTTTGTCTTGGCTGTTCATGCCCATTTGTGGCAAATTTGATACATTCTTAATTATTTTACAGATTGTTTGGTCTCTTTGTGACTTTTAAAATGTATGTGTGTGCATGCGTTTTCCAGAAAAAATGTGCAATCTTTTTTGGTTTCACCAGAAATAAAACAAAATCCCATTTTGTTTATAATAAAAATGTGTGAAACATTAAAGAAGAAAAAAATCCTTTTTGCAAGACAAATAAAAAGTGATAAGTTGCTTCTTCTGCTTTATGTATGAAATTAATTCAATGCATTAGCTCAATTTAATTTTTTTCTTTAAAAAAAATCCTAGGCTTGCCATAGTTATCACAACAGAGTTAGAGTCAATTGTCCATTGTGTAGGGTTGCCAACTTTTATTTGCAGAAAACTGAACACCCTTGCTTCGCCTCCTTCCCCGAGGCCCCACACTGCTCCCTCCAACCCCCCTCCCTCACTTGTTCTCCCCCACCCTTGTTCATTTTCACCAGGCTGGGGGAAGTTGGGATGTGGGAGAAGGTACGGGCTCTGGGCTGGAGGTGCAGGCTCCAGAGTGGGACCAGAAGTGAGGGGTTCAGGGTGCAGTAGGGGACTCTGGCTGGAGCAGGGGGTTGGGATGCGTAAGCGGGTGAGGGCTCCAAATGGGGGTGTGGGCTCTGGGGTGGGGCCGGGGATGAGGGGTTTGGGGTGCAGGAAGGTGGTCAGGGCTGGGGCAGGAGGTTGAGGTATAGAGGGGGTACAGGTGCAGGCTCCAGAGTGGGGCCAGAAATGAGGTGTTCAGGGTGCTAGAGGGGGCTCTGGGCTGAGGCAGTGGGTTGGGTGTAAGGTGGGGGTGAAGGCTCTGGCTGGGAGTGTGGGCTCTGGAGTGGGTCCTGGCATGCGGGGTTTGGGGTGCAGGAGGGGTCTCTAGGCTGGGGATGGGGCCAAGGGGTTCAGCATGCAAGTGTGGGCTCAGGGATGGGGTAGGGTGTTGGGATGCAAGAGTGGGTGCAGGGTGCTGGCTCCAGAAAGGAGATTGAGTGTGGGAGGGGGCTCAGGGCTCCAGGGGACACTGACCTCAGGTGGCTCCCAGGAAGTGGCCAGCATGTCCCTGCAGCTCCTGTGGCCAGGTAACTTCACATGCTGCCTCATCCGCAGGTGCCACCACCACAACTCCCTTCGGCCACGGTTCCCAGCTAATGGGAGCTGCAGAGCCAGCACTTGGGGCTGCCAAATTATTTCCCTAAGTATTTTTGATGAATTTTATTTTTGAAAAGTGTAAATAATTTCACAAAATTTAAGAGATAGCTATTAGTCCCTCAACTATGATGCTATTTCTCAGCAAGGTAGAAGAGGTTTTACAACTAGATATATCACAAGCAGCTTCCATTTCCACACTGCATGGCTTAGTGTATTAATAAGATATCTAGAGTCTTTGACTTCTATGTGATCAGTTTGAACTGTCCAGCCTAAGGTTTTTTACTGCTGCCCCTCACCATAGTATCCGAGCACCTTCCAAGTTAAGACAGTAACAATAAGAAACCTCCTAGTGATTTAGAGTGTTCCGGCACTTTTCCCTTTTTGTGAGAATCTGACTCACGTAGGAAGTGGCTGAAAGTCAATACTATCTATGACAAATTGTTTGGTGGCTCAAGTGAAATGAACAGAGGAGTTTAGCTGGTTTCAGTGATGTGTTCATTATAACTGGGTTTGTCATCAATCTCAGCAGAGTTACCAAGGGTTACATGGACATGGAGACTAAAATAATTACCTCCAACTAATGGTTCTCCCTGGCCCTGGCTGAGGCACATTTTCTGAGATGTCAAAGAGGCTTGTATTGCCCATGCAGTACTTACCCTATGGATAAACAGGGGATTCTGTCATTGAATAAAAAAATGTAGGGAATCTCAAGATATCAGCTAGTCCATCTCCCTGTGCTGAGTAAGGATTAAGTATATCTAGACTATCCCTGAGAGGTGTTTGTCTAACCCGTTCTTAAAAACCTCCCATGATGAGGATTCCACAATCTCCCTCAGTAGTCTGTTGCAACGTATAACTATACTTTTTAGTTAGAAAGTTTTTCCTAATATCTAACTTAAATCTCTCTCGCTGCAAACACCTTGGAGCCCGGATGAATTCATCCTTTCTATAGGATAAGCATATTAAATTATGTAATGAAGATCCCAAAGTAGAAACTCTCTATGATTACAGAGTCAGGCAACTTTGATTAGAGTCTGAGCAAATGGTAGATATCACTTCATTCTCCACCTTTCCATTTATTGCTCTGAATAATTGTAGAGATAGTCACAGAACAAAATTGTGCCCTATGAGTAACGTCCTGTGCCATCCCATTGTTTAATATGTATGTAACAAATGTTGCTGTCATGTATGAGATTTTATATGATTTGCTCTGCTTTGTAATTATGCAGAGTAATGTAGCTTGTATGAAAAACTAAATTAACTGCATCCACTTGAAAGGAAACAGTTCCAGTGGCTGAGTATGTTTGTCATAACATCAAGGGAAATGATTCCTCTTATCTGCCAAGCTATTTTACTCTGAACTGCACGACCTATGGTTTGAAGTCATTACCACAATATAGATATGCAGTATGTGGAATCAAGAATGATTGGGTTTTGGTTTTCTTAAGAGCTTCAGATGAGTGGAAAGTGGTTTCCCTTGAGCTTAAGTCACAAAACAGCATAATTCCCTTCCAGATGGTCTCTATGTTTATTTAAAGGAGAACAGTTATTTTAAGCAGCATGCCTACTCTAGCCATATTCCCTTTTTTTCATAAGGTTTTGTAGTGCTGTTATTTTAAAACATTATTATAATTTGTTATATGAGGTTACAACATGGTTTTGTAATGCATCTCAGAAATTATAACTTGTCAAGTGTAAGCAGAGGCTACACAATCTATGTTGCTCATGGGGATAACTAAAGTGGAAAGGAATGTGAAAGAAAAAAGGCTCCTATATGCAATACTTTTAAAAAGAAATAATGTGCACTTACTGTATTACTATCTGAACTGATTCAACAGTAATTTAAGATAATTAAAAGCAAGAGTTTTTTGCAGTCCAAAAGTTTGTACATTTGAAACAGTAGTTAGCTGCACTTTTGGACTGCCTGCAATATTAGAATTGGTAGCTGCAGAAAATAAAGTTAGTGATGTGTAACCTTTTGCTGCAGGAGACAAATGTGGCCTTTAACATTCTAGAAATGCATACTGTACCAAAAAGAGTTAGAAGAGACTTGCTGATGGCACAAGAGGTACTTTCAGATGCTAAAATACATTATGAAGTGCTGGTCGCAAAATCGTAGTTAATGTTCAATTGTATTTTACAGTTAAAGTAGGAACTCAATCTCTTATGTATGAAAAGATTACAGCATTTCCGCCACAAACTGACAACACTTGCTGTTTGAGTACAGAATGAATTTTCTGAGAATTTACCAGTAAATCTGTAATTAATTTAAAAGATTAATTAAAAACTGGGTTCTTTATGAAGTTTAGCATCTGTGCCAGGTTTTTTTTTTATATGCAAGTTATCTTGATAATGAAACAACATAGACTAATCAAAATTTCCATGTAGCTAAAATTAAATGACAAATCGGTGACACCACAAGGGGGGGAAATATGAAAAATCCTAATGTGTCTTTAAAAAACAGTTTAACCCAAGACCACAGACACTAAGATGTGGTAATCATGATCATCTTGTTATCGCATGGCATCACTTCAGGGCAAATTTAAGATTGCATAGTTAAAGTATCCAGACATTTACATAAAAGAAATGCACATATTTTAACTCTGAATTTCCTGAGTTTGCACTGCTTGCTCTTGGGATATTTACAATATTCTTGTAATGCTTTTTACCCTTATGTTACTGATATATACTTATATCCTGCAGTCAGTTTTAATGTAGGTATTTTGTTTTGGGGGTTTTTTTGGTTTTGATTTGGTTTGGTTTAGTTTTGGATTTCAGTTTAGAAGAATGAGTACAAAAAATAGTAGTGCTGCCTTGTTAGGCTGGTTATGCAGCAAGGTAACATGAGATATGATCCCTCCCTGTAGGAAAGTACAGTAAGATCAGGAAGTGGTTAGAAAACTGGTAGGCCTTTGTTAAATAAAACTTGTCAGTTAGCTTGAAAGATGCATTTGCAAGAATGGTTAAAGACATGCACTTTGAGCCTTATGGTAAACAGGCTTGTGATGAGTGTAGATAGCCAAAGATAGTTAGATCAAAGGTGTTGAAGACCAAAGGCGGATTAAGGTTTCTTGGGGCCCTGGGCCAAAGCAAGTGGGCAGCCCCTCAACACCTTTTCCACCTGCAGTCCTGCTCCTGTTCTGCCCCCTCCGCCTGTGGCCTCGCCCACAGCCCCACCCCTTTCTGCCCCTTCCCCTGGGGCCCTGCTCCTTTCCGACCCAGGGTCCCCTGGATGGGGGTCAGGGGGCGCTACATACAGCTTTCAGCATACATCAGGTCTCCAGCCCAACTAAGCTGTAATTACTTTCAAGTAATAAATCATCTGAACTCTACCCCATAGGTTCAGGTACAATAGCCAGAGCTCTGAGATCTCCATACACCACTTCTAGGAAAACTACCATAGAACAAGAGGCCTGTTTAGGTGATTCTGGGATCACCTCAAAGAGGAAACCAGAACCAAAGCAGATGGAACATCTGAAATATAACAGTGCAGACACAGAGCCCAAGCATACAGTAGTCAAAGAAAACTGATGTAATTTGGACCGACACTGGAAAATTCATAAACCTCACCAGGACCTAGGTCAAATCCAGATTAGGAAAAGGTGACTGCTTTAGCTGAGCATTGCAGAGGTAGATTATAGACAACATCCAATTTTTATTAAATATTTTCTGGCAAATGGGGCTAACAGCTTGCATATTCAAGGTCATTAGTGTGTAAGCATTCAGGAAGAAACTCTCCATAGAAAGAGTTAAAGATGCCACCCAGTGACCATACTCCAAGACTCATTAAGGGCATTATGATGATTAAAGCACTCTTGTCATAGACTCATAGACTCATAGACTTTAAGGTCAGAAGGGACCATTATGATCATCTGGTCTGACCTCCCGCATGATGCAGGCCACAAAGCCGTCCCTACCCTTTCCCTTGACTCTGCTGTTGAAGTCCCCAAATCCTGTGGCTTAGAGACTTCAATTAGCAGAGAATCCTCCTGCTAGCGATCCCTGCCCCATGCTGCGGAGGAAGGCGAAAAACCTCCAGGGCCTCTGCCAATCTACCCTGGAGGAAAATTCCTTCCCGACCCCAAATATGGCGATCAGTAAAACCCCGAGCGCATAGGCAAGATTCTCCAGCCTGACCCTCATTAGCCATTATACTATTTACCTGCCATGGTACGCTGTTCCTTTGACTAAAATCACATTATCCCATTAAACCATTCCGTCCATAAACGTATCTAGCTTAATCTTAAAACCAGACAGGTCCTTCGCCCCCACCGTTTCCCTCGGAAGGCCGTTCCAATATTTCACCCCTCTGACGGTCAGAAACCTTCGTCTAATTTCAAGCCTAAACTTCCCCACAGCCAGTTTATATCCATTTGTTCTCATGTCCACATTAGTACTGAGCTGGAATAATTCCTCTCCCTCCCTGGTATTTATCCCTCTGATGTATTTAAAGAGAGCAATCATATCCCCCCTCAGCCTTCATTTGGTCAGGCTAAACAACCCGAGCTCCTCTAGTCTCCTTTCATACGACAGGTTTTCCATTCCTCTGATCATCCTAGTGGACCTTCTCTGTACCTGTTCTAGTTTGAGTTCATCTTTTTTAAACATGGGACACCAGAACTGCACACAGTACTCCAAATGAGGTCTCACCAACGCCTTGTACAATGGAAGCAGCACCTCCTTATCCCTACTAGATATACCTCGCCTAATGCATCCCAAGACCGCATTGGCTTTTTTCACTGCCACGTCACATTGTCGACTCATAGTCATCCTGCGGTCTACAAGGACCCCAAGGTCTTTCTCCTCCTCCGTTACTTCTAACCGATGCGTCCCCAGCTTGTAACTAAAATTGTTGTTAGTCATCCCTAAATGCATCACCTTACACTTTTCACTATTAAAGGTGATGCATTTAGGGCTGACTAACAACAATTTTAGTCTGGTCTGTAAAACTTTTTTCAAATAATTCTTTATGTTGTGGAACAACTTCACAAAGAGGGATTTCAATACCATGTGATCCTAAATGAAGAACCTTAGACTGGGGTTTTCTAAACTGAAAGCCCAAAGATTTACAGCAGGAACAAAGAAAAAAATAGCAGTTGGATTTGAGTGAGTCTCAGAGGAAGACTGTGCAGCTGCACCGCTGCAGCGCTGCTAGTGCAGAGGCTTTAAGCCGATGGGAGAGAGCTCTCCAGTCGATTTAATTACTACAGCCCCTGTGAGCGTTGGTAGCCATGTCAAAGGGAGAAGCTCTCCTGCCAACATAGCGCTGTCCACACTGGCTTACATCGCTGTGGAGGGAGACTTATTCACATCCCTAAATGCCATAACTTATACTGACCTAAGCTGTAGTATGTACAAAACCTAAGACCTGAGAAAGATGCTTTTTGGTGAACGGGTGGTGGTGCCTTGGCTAAGGTTTCTACAAGAGGGAATTGACTGGTCTGGCTTCTGTTTCAGGAAACAGGAACTGCGTATATTCTGTAAATAAACACATTACTCTATCATATCTGCTTCAATAGAAAACTGACCTGCATGGTACTGAATTCTGCTACTGTCATCAGTGAGAAATCACTATAACTTGCTCCTATCCCAAGCACATGAGAAAACCCTGGTCACCCCAGATATCCCTTATATGGGAACTGTTAGCAAATGCAAAATATTTAATGACAACTGCTGCAAAACTAGCACTATAAAAATTAATGTTTTTCCATCTTTCCCTTTGCACCTAATCTTTTGTTTTATTTAGATATCATAGGGACCAAAATCCAAGAAATGTCAATCTAGCACCATTTTAAAGAGCTCTGTAATAAAATCCAGCTCCCTAAAATGTGGAGTATTTGGGGAATTTGTAATATAAACTGTCCTGTGCTTGTTGGTTATAACAAGGCTGAATGAATAACAACAAATTTGAGTCTGTACATTTGCTTTAATATTCTGAATAAAACCTAGCTTTTATCATTGTTCTTATTTGGAAACATGAAAAGCTAACAATTTCCTGAATGGTACGAGAAGGCATCATTTATAATAAAAAGGGATGATCACATGCACTCTACACCTGGGGGATAAGATTAGACATAATGTCTGGCTATGAGTACCTCTTCGGGCCTCATGGAAATTTAATTTCAGCTGTGTGATACTCTGAGGTCTAATGCTCTACAGAGGAACTGGGCTTTTAGAAAAAATATAAAAAACCTAAACCAGACAGCAGATAAATACGAATTCCAGATTTAGTCATTTTTTATTATAAAAGTCAAAAAGCAGGGCTTTCTGTCCATTAGCAGTATAACATGACATTGATTGAGCGCTTAAACTTGTCCCTCACAGGATAAAGGTTTATAATGTATCTGGAATGCAAGGTGTCTTCTGAGTGGATGGACTGTTTTGTTCCAATAAATATGAACATATCAATGCTCTTGTTCAATTGCAGGTTTTAGGGTGGCTCACTTACATTATTTTTATTTATTTGATTTTAAATACAATTATTTTATCTGATTTAAATGCACTGTTGAGTCAAATACTTTGGTTAAATGCCAAAAGAGACTTTTTTTAAAAAAACAGTAAGTCCAACAGCATCAACGCAAAAGGAAAAGCCCATCTTTATAGTTTGGGGGGGGGGGAATTAATAAGAGTTCATGGTCAAAGACATTACAATAAAGTGTAGTATGAAACATTTATTGATGTTCATTCACTGCATGAGCTAAGTAAGGGACAACTCTCCAGGTCAGGTCAAGGAATGGTTCTAAGCCACATTTTCACTTGCTCAGTCTGTGGCCTAAGCCCTGGCATAATTTGTAGCAGTTCCCTGGCTACAGCAGTCCTGGAAAGACCACTCTGCTAGTTGGGAATGGCTGAGGCAAAGACACTTCAGTCTTTCACCTTCCTGCCCCTGAAAACATTCTCAACCCAACTAAGGCAGAGCACTATGCCAGGGGAGGCAACAGGTGATGAAGAACTAGTTTAGTGTAGCTCTATGTCACCCAGGGATTCTCTTTATGTCAGGGGAAGTCACAGATAGCCATTTAGAACAGTTCTCCATCCATCCCCTGTGCATTATCAGAGCAACAAATGATAAGGCAAGATGCCAGAATTTGACCTGAAATATTCATAACCTTAGACTTTATAGAAGAGAGGTGCATTGTACAATGGAACAATGGCTTGTTTCGTTATAATTGGTCCAGCATGGAAACAGGAAGGATTTTCTAAATTAAGTTGAACCAATGAACCAAACTGTACTTTATAATAAATGTAAAACTTTGTGCTGAAGGTTGAGATTCTCTCAAACAATAGTGTGTTCCTTTCGTCACATTTTGGGCATCAGAAATAAGAGTTTAGCTTTTACTTAATCAGGAAGCTTAGCACTTGATCCGAACAGACACATTATCTTTCTAACAGAAGTACTCTCAGGATAACACATTCATAGCAAAAGAACCTATACAATATTATGAAGTAATATCCAAACACATTATAATTTAACAGCTATGTTAGCCCGATATATGGGAAAATAAGGCCAAAGAAAGTTCAGATAAGATCTAATACATATATACCAGTAACAAATCAGCAAATACATTTTAGTTATATGGCGATAGGAAACCGTTTATTTTTTGACATGTGACAGAAATATGGTTTCTGTGATTGCTATCTTAAGTGTATTTTAGAACTTCAGAGAGATGGGGGAAGAGTCTGTGCCCTGGTAAACTACTCTTCTTTAAGACAGAAGGAAATAAATATCTCCGGATACTGGGAATGGAGCAGCCAAGGATCATTAAGCCATCCAAATGATGATAGCTGGACCCAGCATTTTCTTGGGATTGGAATAATGGTCTGGAGCATGGAGAGGGAGGTAATAACTGCACCCCCTTCCCACCAATATATTCACAGCCAAAGACAATCTTGGGCAATATATTAACGAAGTTGTCACCTGAAAGCCCTTAAATCAATAGAGATTGAGCTTTGTAAGGAAAACAGCGACGCAGACAGATGCCTGGGAGTGGGAGAAAAAGAAGCAGGATGCTGTCTGTCTCACTGGTGGAATAGGCTGAGGTTTGCCTCCTATGGCCATGTGAAAACTTAACTGGTAATTCTCCCCCCCATCATAAATGAAACACCCTGTGTAGTTTAATTTATAGAATCATAGGATTAGAAGGGACCACACGGGCCATATAATCTAACCCTCTGCCAAGATGCAAAGGATTTGTTGTGTCTAAACCATCTAAGACCGATGGCTATCCAGCCTCCTTTTGAAATCCTCCAGTGAAGGAACTTTCACAACCTTCACTCCCCTAGGTTTATCAAGGGTAAACCTAGATATGGGGTGTTTTTAATGGCAGTTCAGCCGCATTTCTCCATTCTTTAGATCTTTAATAAAACTTTTTGTTAACAAAGTCCTGCTGGCTTTTTGGGGAATTCATAAAGTCTTGGAGAAGAACAACCCAACAGGTATCTTCACATACAGAGCCTTCAGATTCAGAAGTTTGTGGACCTAGAGGCTCTTGTTCTAACTGAAAGATGAAAGACTGGGAGACCCTCTCCCAAGAAAGCCTGTGGCAGATGGCTAAGGTGAGTAATACATGGTGAGACACCAAGTGCCAGGAAGAGTGAGAGTTATAGGTAGCATGTAAAAGGTCCCAATTTCACCCCATCTAAAAGGAGAAAGCACTTAGAGAAGGTTTTATTTTATAGTGACTGAATATCATGAGTGTAAGAGAGAGAAAGGACAAATGGACCCCACACTTTGCAATAGAGGAGAGCAAAGAATGGTCCAAAATTATGGAAGGATGATATCTGCCTCCCTATGAACCCATAGAATCTTCTGTGTGTAAGTCACATGGGTTTGAGTTTCACAGGTTTTCCAAGGCATGTGGAGGTCCCAGAATGACAGAACAGCCCCTCAGTGTAGCATGTTCCCTTGCAACCTTTGGTGGGGAGAGCAAGTCATTGGAACATGGACTGAACTTGTGTCTCCCAAGTGAGCACTATAAGCACTGGGTTACAGTCATTCTTTCTCTGGCCCAAGGACCCTGCCTCGGTGGGTTTTTTTTAAAGAGCTTAGCAACCAACCTCCAGGAGAGGATTCACAGCAGTGAATTCCAAGTGGAGATAGGCACTTCTCTTCTGTACAGACTTAGGCACCTAACTCCCTTTGAGGGTGGGACTTAGGGCACATCCCTCTGCTTGGCATTTCCTAGTGGGTAGCTTAGACAGCTCCCCCTCAGCATGCTGGCTTTTGTGGATCTCATTCTTAGGCATGTCTCTCCCCATGTATTGCATGAAGAGCCTGGGCACCTAACTCAGCACTGCATAGTGCTCTAGGGGGCAGGGGGCCTAAATGTTAGGCATTGCAATGCTGAGTCTAAGTTATCTTAGTAAATCTAGCCCCATATGTTGTTGTAATATTTCCTACACAAGTAAAATATTAGACACTTTAGACTTGGTATTTTTCAGTTACTTCTAAAGTACGATGTAAGTATATTTTCAAACATGCCTAAAGTGATTTAGGAGCCCAAGTCCCACTGGATTTTCTTAAGCACTTTTGAAAAATTGACCCCCTAAAGCCTGGATCCTGCTCCCATAGAAGTTAATGGTTAGAGTCCCATGAATTTCAGTGGGAGCAGAATCTGGCACTGTTTATATGCAGACCTCTGTATGTATTGGCTTCAGTGGAAGTTTCATTTACAGAGAGTCTAAAGGATCAGGATCTTCCCAAGAATTCTCCCCCAACTCCCACCATTACCACATTTGTCTTGACAGTATCATGCACACGTTTGGCACTGTACAAATTAACAGCATCATAGATTCATAGATTCATAGACTTAAGGTCAGAAGGGACCATTATGATCATCTAGTCTGACCTCCTGCACAATGCAGGCCACAGAATCTCACCCACCCACTCCTGGAACAAACCCCTAACCTATGTCTGAGTTATTGAAGTCCTCAAATCGAGGTTTAAAGACTTCAAAGTGCAGAGAATCCTCCAGCAAGTGACCCGTGCCCCATGCTGCAGAGGAAGGTGAAAAACCTCCAGGGCCTCTGCCAATCTTCCCTGGAGGAAAATTCCTTCCCGACCCCAAATATGGTGATCATTTAAACCCTGAGCATGTGGGCAAGGCTCACCAGCCAGCACCCTGGAAAGAATTCTCTGTAGTAACTCAGATCCCACTCCATCTAATATCCCATCACAGACCATTGGGCATATTTACCTGCTAATAATCAAAGATGAATTAATTGCCAAAATTAGGCTATCCCATCATACCATCCCCTCCATAAACTTATCAAGCTTAGTCTTGAAGCCAGATACGTCTTTTGCCCCCACTACTCCCCTTGGAAGGCTGTTCTAGAACTTCATTCCTCTAATGGTTAGAAACCTTCGTCTAAGTTCAAGTCTAAACTTCCTAGTGTCCAGTTTATATCCATTTGTTCTTGTGTCCACAGTGGTACTAAGCTTAAATAATTCCTCTCCCTCCCTGATATTTATCCCTCTGATATATTTATAAAGAGAATTATATCTCCCCTCAGCCTACTTTTGGTTAGGCTAAACAAGCCAAGCTCTTTCAGTCTCCTTTCATAAGACAGGTTTTCCATTCCTCCTTAATCTGTTTTCATATGTGCAGCAGTGGTAACCCAGGCTGGTGTGTTTTTTTTATTTAGTTAGTTAAAAATAAAAGTAAAAGTATTATTCCATACACTATTAGGAAAGTAAAAGAGCTGACCATTTAAAAATAATTTTCTGTAAGAGATGAGAATAAGTTGATTGGCTTTCACTCCTGTTGTGCATTTCTACCATTATATATGCTGACACATGATTGATAGTATTTCAATCCAAGCTCAGAGAGTGTACTGATCATCTTAAATCACAGCCAAGTAAACAACAATATATCTCTGCTGCAAGAATCCCAACGAACTCAGCAAAATTTATGAACTAATTTTACAGACATATCTTCTAGGACAAACTACAGAACTCAACTGTCTACATTTTGTCTCTTAAACCCATATTTAGGCTCCTATATAAAGCCAGCTGGTTTTCAGATGTGATTAACACATCTGCAGTCAATATGGAGCTGCATGTGCACATTGTATATGAAAACCAGTTTATTTATTGAGGAGCCTATATGTGGAATGGAAGTTAGTCAGGTTTGGAAATTATGGCTTACTTTATTATCACAATAGGCTACGTAGATAGCTAATAAAAGAAACCAAAAGGTGACAATTTCCATTTTCAATTACCTATCAGTTAACATTACTTGTGAATGCTACTATCAAAATGTAAGTAAATATACTGCATTCATATGTACAGCTGTAAAAGGAATATGACATAGTGGTGGTATCTGCATATGACTTACCTCTCCCTATCCAGCTGCATAGTCATGCCTCAGTTTCATCACAGGAGACGATCTCCCTCTGGCACATTGGAAGCTTGGCACTCTGGCCAAATTACAAGTCCTCGCTTTACAGGATAAACAAAAGCTCAAACAAACAGAACAGGCCTTCCACAACCAAGGTTCCTAGGAGTCACCAAATGAAATTAATAGGCAGCAGGTTTAAAACAAACAAAAGGAACTGTTTTTTCACACAACACATAGTCAGTCTGTGGAACTCTTCGCCAGAAGATGTTGTGAAGGCCAAGACTATAACAGGGTTCAAAAAAGAACTAGATATGTTCATGGAGGATAGCTCCATCAATGGCTATTAGCCAGTATGGACAGGGTTAGTGTCCCTAGCCTCTGTTTGCCAGAAGCTGGGAATGGGCACCAGGGGATGCTTACCTGTTCATTCATTCTGGAGCACTTGGCATTGGCCACTGTCCAAAGATAACAGAGGGTCCTGTGGCACCTTTGAGACTAACAGAAGTATTGGGAGCATAAGCTTTCGTGGGTAAGAACCTCACTTCTTCAGATGCAAGTCTGTGCAACCAGGGCTGTAGCAGGCAGATGATGAGAGGGTTTGACTGGGTCCTCCACTTTTCCTGTTGACCATACTCCCTTTCTGATGCTCCATATTGAAGCATACAGATGTCTACATTTATAATGCACTTATCACCATTGCATGTATGTATGAGGTACACAATAAAAAGAAATATCTAGTCCAGTAGAATATGCTTCTTCTGTGGATCCTAATATCTGTTACTCTGCTCATATAGAATACCCAATGAGGGGTAAGAGGTAAGTGACATGGGCTGGGGAGCTTGTTTTCTATTCTTTTGGGTATTGTTACTTGAGGAAGTACCCAAGAAATTACCATCATATCAAATGCATGTAGTATAATGTTAAGTGACTTTCTTAGAAAATGCACCATTAACACATTTGCTCCTTATTCAGTCATACGTACTCAATTTAGTGACAAAAATAAGTCATTACTTTTCAGTCCTGTTTACACTCCAGACCCAATATGGGAATGGGAGAATGTCCTTGAAGGCATCATCAACAAGATGGTTAACTAAGTTCTACCCACCATTACTTCTGGAGTAAGTCTAGGGCTTGGAATTTCATACCTATTTAAATACCACTTACACATATAGCTCTACTTAAATGCATCTTATTAAACAGAATTTATGCTGTTAAAATGAGGGTTTGCACAGGTATAAATGAGAATAGAATTTAAGTCTGCAATTAGAAAGTAGTTAGTTCTTCTGTTGGTAATGCACTTCCAGTTCATGTTCACATAGATACATTGGCTCTGCAGTGATTTTTGTTGTTGTTACTATACAAAGCAGCTATAACTTAATATGCAACTTAGAATTTTGCACTAATTTAACAATTAGCTAAATACTAAATGCATCCCCACTGAACAGAACTTATGCCAGTACCATCCAGTTTATGTGGTAGTCACTACCATTCACTACCAATAGTACACTACCAATATTCACTACAATTCCCACCTGGTGAAGTGAAGAAACAGATTGACAGGGCCAGAAGGGTACCCAGAAGTCACTTACTACAGGACAGTCCCAAAAAAGAAAGTAACAGAATGCCACTAGCCATCACCTACAGCCCCCAACTAAAACCTCTCCAGCACATCATCAAGGATCTACAACCTATTCTGAAGGAAGATCCCTCACTCTCACAGACCTTGGGAGAAAGGCCAGTCTTCGTTTACAGACAGCCCCCCCCCCAACCTGAAGCAAATACTCACCAGCAACTACACACCACACAACACAAATACTAACCCAGGAACCTATCCCTGCAACAAACCCCATTGCCAACTCTGTCCGCAGATCTATTCAAGGGACACCATCATAGGACCTAACCACATCAGCCATACCATCAGGGGCTCATTCACCTGCACATCTACCAATGTGATATATGCCATCATGTGTCAGCAATGCCCCTCTGCCATGTACATTGGCCAAACCGGACAGTCTCTACGCAAAAGAATAAACGGACACAAATCAGACGTCAAGAATTATAACATTCAAAAACCAGTCGGAGAACATTTCAATCTCCCTGGACACACAATAACAGACTTAAAAGTGGTAATTCTTCAACAAAAAACAGACTCCAACGAGAAACTGCATAACTGGAATTAATTTGCATACTGGACACCAACAATTAGGCCTGAATAAAGACTGGGAGTGGATGGGTCACGACAGAAACTAATTTCCCCATACTAATTTCCCCCTACTGTTACTCACACCTTCTTGTCAACTGTTTGAAATGGGCCACCCTGATTACATTGCCCTCATTACCACTGCAAAAGTGATTTTTCCTCCCTTAGTATTCTACTGTTAAGAATAGCCCACTTTCACTTTAATTGAATTGTCTCATTAGTACTGACCCCCCATACTTGGTAAGACAACTCCCATCTTTTCATGTACTGTGTATATATACCTGCTACTGTATTTTCCACTCCATGCACCTGATGAAGTGGGCTTTAGCCCACAAAAGTTTATGCCCAAATAAATTTGTTAGTCTCTAAGGTGCCACAAGTACGCCTCGTTGTTTTTACCAATAGTTAGGCTTGGCAGAATTCATATAGAATTTTGATGGATAATATTAATGTTTATTTTAAGCATTTTTTATCAATTTAAATTTTTACTGTTGCATACAATTATCGGTTGTGAGCCTTTTAAAATATTATTTAATGACAATAGGTGCTGAGATTTTAAAAGTTGAAGCATTATAACCATTAAAGCACATATTGTCAATATCACATCAAAATATACAAAGTAAATAACCTTAAATAAAAATATAATAAGTCTTCAAGCAGCAATTTTCTTACTTTGTCCATCTGTAAGTTTCAATTATTATCGATAGAAATAATTTTGTTGCAATTTGTATGTGTACAGGGAAATCAAAATTTGCCCACATATATTGATAAAATTCTAACCCTTCCAAGTCTGCCAAATAGTCAAACAGTTTCCTGGAATATATCCAATAAAGCAAGCATTCATCTTCAGTGTATCCCAATGATTATTATAACAACATTTTACTTCTACATAGACTTGTTATTCCAAAGTACTCTAACTTTTTCACAGTAAATACACATACGGCATCAGCATACTGCTTCTGATGTGGAACACAACAGACAACCAGAACACTAAAAAGAACTCAGCACAATAGTGAATGAAGGGAGGGAAAACAGCCTCAGTTTTTTAAACTAATTTGAAAAATCCACAAACCATAGTTAATGTAACTAAACTTGTCTATCTTTAAGGTGGAGGGTTTGCCCAAATTCTGCCTAAACTCAAGCCTGTGGAAGATAAATTAATTATTTCAAATCTGATATTTAGACTGTTAAGCTGTATCTTCCAGCTGAGCCTCCAATATCCATTACTACTGTGTGTGCCTTCTCTATTGTTTTCTTTGAAACATTGCTCCTCTCTGTCTGCAAAAAAATGGTCTTTGCCAAACAGTCTCTTTTCCAATCCTTCTCAGTTTACATACCCTGAGAGTATCAACATTCCCCTCCAGCATTCAGCTCTGTGAAAAGTAGTAGAACTATCATACAAAGAAGGATTTTGATTTCTCCTGAGCAGTACTGCTCAACCAAGCTGTAGTATCATCTAATAATCGTACTTACACAGTGCTTTATATATTTAAAGCTTTGTGCAAATATTGAGTAATGAATCAGTGCAGAGAAACACACAAGTAAGTTATTGCCTCTGTTTTACTATTGGGAAACAGAGACAGAGAGATTAAAGGACTTGCTTAAGGTCAAATAGCAAGTCAACATTGGAACAAGGATGAGAACTCAGGGCTAATGACTTCCAGTTCTTGTGCCCTAAGTCTCCAAGTCTCAATGATCTTACTGCAAGCCTTCAGCACAAACACCATTTTGGTCCACCTGTAGGAAGATTACCTCCTTCTGTTTTTACAACAGATGACATATATATGATTTCAAGTATCAGAGGGGTAGCTGTGTTGGTCTGGTGTCTGACAAAGTGGGTATTCACCCACGAAATCTTATACTCCAGTACGTCTGTTAGTCTATAAGGTGCCACAGGACTCTTTTTTGCCATATATATGATTATGATCCTGGGAACTGCCCAAATACACTCAGGCAGCCAGCTGAAGTAGTGGTCCCCTTCTGCAACAGATGGATTTGCACATAGTGCGAGTGGTCTAACAACAGTTTCATTTCTGTAGTGAGATGAATTCACACTCATTCATAACTCTGCATGGTAAAAAATGGGAATGACAGTAAATTGGTACTAGCTTTGCAGTAATCAAAAGGCTATGCTATTGGTACTTGTGTGATGTAAGTATTAGCTTATCTGGAGAAAAGATACAAACAGAGATTTATGGGCTGATTTTTAAAGGTGCTGAACAAAGAGAGCTCCCATAGACAAATGGGAACTATAGTAACTATGAACATAGAGAAGAAGGATGGTCTTATGATTAAATCACTCTGATTAAGGAGGATCTGGTTTCAGCTCTTGATTCTGTTACGGACTTCCTTTGGGACCTTCTGCAAGTCAACAAACTCTAAGTGGATTAGTTGCCTATTTGTAAAACAGGGATGATAATTCCTTACGTGAAAGGGGTGTTGTGAAGAAGAAATTAATATCGGTGAGTTGCTCAGATACTATAGTGATGGGGGCTATGGGAGTAGACAAAGAGAGATGACTTTCCATTGTACTATGGTATGATGGAGCAGGACCTCAAGGAATCAATTCTGAAGCACTTAGAAGAGAGGAAAGTAATCAGGAACAGTCAGCATGGATTCATCAAGGGCAAGTCATGCCTGACTAACCTAATTGCTTTCTATGATGAGATAACTGGCTCTGTGGATGAGGGGAAAGCAGTGGATGTGTTATTCCTTGACTTTAGCAAAGCTTTTGATACAGTCTCCCACAGTATTCTTGCCAGCAAGTTAAAGAAGTATGGGCTGGATGAATGGACTATAAGATGGATAGAAAGCTGGCTAGATAGTTGGGCTCAATGGGTAGTGATCAATGGCTCCATGTCTAGCTGGCAGCCGGTATCAAGCGGAGTGGCCCAAGGGAGCCAGTTTTGTTCAATATCGTCATTAATGATATGGAGGATGGTGTGGACTGCACCCTCAGCAAGTTTGCAGATGACACTAAAGTGGGAGGAGTGGTAGATATGCTGGAGGAGAGAGATAGGATACAGAGAGACCTAGACAAATTAGAGGATTGGGCCAAAAAAAACCTGATGAGGTTCAACAAGGACAAGTGCATAAGATGGAAGAATCCCATGCACTGCTACAGACTAGGGACCGAATGGCTAGGTAGCAGTTCTGCAGAAAAGGACCTAGATGTTACAGTGACAAGAAGCTGGATATGAGTCAACAGTGTGCCCTTGTTGCCAAGAAAGCTAATGGCATTTTGGGCTGTATAAATAGGAGCATTGCCAGCAGATCGAGGGATGTGATCATTCCCTTCTATTCGACACTGGTGAGGCCTCATCTGAAGTATTGTGTCCAGTTTTGGGCCCCACACTACAAGAAGGATGTGGAAAAATTGGAGAGTCCAGCGGAGGGCAACAAAAATGATTAGGGGGTTGGAGCACATGACTTATGAGGAGAGGCTGAGGGAACTGGGATTGTTTAGTCTGCGAAGAGAAAGCTGCTTTCAACTACCTGAAAGGTGGTTCCAAAGAGGATGGATCTAGACTTCTCAATGGTACCAGATGACAGAACAAGGAGTAATGGTCTCAAGTTGCAGTGGGGGAGGTTTAGGCTGGATATTAAGAAAAACTTTTTCACTAGGAGGGTGGTGAAACACTGGAACAGGTTACCTAGTGAGGTGGTGGAATCTCCTTCCTTAGAGGTTTTTAAGGTCAGACTTGACAAAACCCTGGCTGGGATGATTTAGTTTGGGATTGGTCCTGCTTTGAGCAGGGGGTTGGACTAGATGACTTCCTGAAGTCCCTTCCAACGTTGATATTCTATGATGCATAAATCCAGGTCCAGAAAATCTGAGCTCTCCTCTCCCATTTCAAAGGCCTTCAAAATTGATGAGATATCTCCCCAATACAACACCCAAGTCATATTTTCCAAACTGCTTTGCAATGCCAGATGGGGAACTCAGGTTGGGAGGAGAGAAGGGAAACAAAAAGGAATGGGTCCATCTATGAAACCAAATGGAAAATTATCTGCATTTCCTGTTGGTCCTTAGCAATCAGTGATCCAAGAAGAATGACACAATTGTTCTTCTTCGACATTTTAAATGAAGAGATTACTAGAAGTCCATTAAATGCATAATTTATTTCACATTTTGTAGCTCTGTAATTCAGGACCAAGTCCCAAGTGTTGTTATCATAAAAGTAAAAGTGATGGTACCTGAAGACAGAATGCATGAGTCACATTGTTTGAAACAAAAAGACCACAAGATGATATAAATGATTTTGATTAAGGGAAAAATATATTGTTGATTTAATTATTCAATGCAAATTTTGCAACAAAAATAAATGAAAAGTTTCTGAATGAAAAATGTCTTTGAGGCTAACTTAGTATGAAACCAATACAGACTTTTTGTAGAGAGTAACCATATGGAGCTGAATCAGAAGGTCTGATGTTTATTAAAAGGCCAAACAATTCATCTGAGAATTGGCTATAGCCCAAAAGGAAATTTAAAATGAATAGAGGGAAGGAATAAGTGACACTGAGGTGAACTACTAAAAAAGTTTTTTGTCTGAAAAGCATTATTATGATATAAAGGAACCCAAAGCTATAGTGACTTTAAATCTTATTGAGTTACTCCCAAAAGGGATTTGCATTCTGAACTGTAAGCATATGGTGACTAACATACGCAGAGCCTTCAGCTACGATTTCTCTTGGTGTTGGAACTCTCTTCTGCAATCTGTCACAATTCAGAAATCATTTTGGTTTTTAATTCTCATCTTAAAAAGTAAATTTTTAGTTTTAAAAAACAGTAATTTCCGGCAAAACACTTTTGGGATACAGTACTGTTAGTGAAAAGATCTGCAAATATTTTAGGTGGTTGACTGTGGCTATCAGATACTACAAATTTCCCTGGTACATAACAATGGAGAAGCCCCAAAAGGTTTGGCAAGTCAGTTTGGATAAGCATCCAAAAGTTTGGATATTTTTTTGAATATTAATAGAGCCTTTTGATCAGGTGCTCTCCGAGCTCTATCCCGCCCCCTGGTCCCCAAACAAGCTTTGGGTCCTTCAACCAGTGCTGATTTGCAGCTGGAAGAGCAGCAATCCAACCCATAATTCCCCATCTCAACTGGGTCTTTTTGCAGGCAAACTGAGACTGATTTGCAGCTAACTTTAAAGACCAATAAACTAACTATTATGCTGCTACCATACATACACTCTGCAATGCAGTCAGTATTTTGCATTTTGTCATGTTAAGCACTAGTTTACCTTAACCTCTCATATTACAAATATGAAATCATAAGGTCTGCTTAGGGCTTGATCTTGCAAGGTTCAGAAATCACTTAGCAACATCATCTCCGGTTGGTTTTATTAGGGAGGACTGTGAGAGAGGATGAGGAGATCCTGAAAGGAGGATAGGTGTCATATACTTCTTGTACAGGGTAGGTTGCTGAGCTGCTAATAGCAGATCAGCTTCTGTATTAGATATCATCCAACTACAGAGCTTACTTCGCAGGCAGATACATTCCAGATGAGTTCACTATAAGATCCTTTAATGCTCTGCCAGGTATGGCTAAATTTAATTTAAATAAGGTAATCTACACACAACGCCTGAACATATAATAGAGTTTAGCATTCCATTACCATGGAAGAGAGAGAGATGGAAAAGAGAAAGAAGAGAGATCATTGGGGAATGGGGAATGTAAGAAGTAGTGGAGGGAGCACTGAGAAAGGAGACATAGGGAGTCTGGAAAGGACAGATAGGGAGGGGGATAGAGTGGAGAGAAAACTGGTCTGGAGAAAAAATAAGAGCCAGAGGGGATTATGATGAGTGAACAAGGGTTTGGATTGATTTGGATTATGTGAGGCTGATTGTGGCAGGAAGAGATCACATGCACTGAAGAAGTGTACTCTTCCCTACGGGGAATTGCTGCAGATCTTCTCAAAAACTGTAGGCTCTGGCAATGTAATGTAACTGTTTGTTGTTTTCTGTTCAGAGCCGGCTCCAGGCACCAGCCGAGCAAGCTGGTGCTTGAGGCGGCAGCTTGTAGGAGGTGGCATTCCGCCCAATCCTAGGGCGGCACGGACGCTTTTTTTGTTGTTGTTGTTGTTGTCGTTGCGCTCCGGCCATCCTGTAGGGGGCAGCGGCGTGGAGGACAGGAGCACCCTGCGGCAAGCCCGGCAGGGCAGCCCGCGTCCTTCCCTCCCAGCCGACTGGAGCGGTGTGGAGCCCTCCCGGCCGGGGGCACGGCAGGAGGGGCTGCGTGGCAGCGTCCCGCTGAAGCCCTGGCCTCCCCCTTTCTCTCTCTCCCCCCGCTTCCTCCCCCGTCCCCCGCTAGGGCACATCTGCAGGGCAGGGAGTCCCCCTGCACCCTGCCTCCAGCCGCGCCGCAGGTTGTTTTTTTTTTTTTTTTTTGCTTGGGGCAGCCAGAAAGCAGTTTATAAATCATATATGGAGAAAAATCACTTCTTCCAGTGCTGAAGGCCCTGTTTCTGTTTCAGACATGATGGGCCTTCAGCACTGGAAGAAGTGATTTTTCTCCATATATGATTTGTAAACTGCTTGGGAATCCTTCCAGTTGAAAGGTGCTATATAAAAGATATTTGTATTAATGAATCTTTATTGCCTTGCAAAACAGACCCCAAATTCTGTAATGTTGGATTCAGACCTACGGCATGAATAATATACTTAACTTCAATAATGCATGTCAAGAGCAGACATCGTACACCAAAAAGAGAGGTCCCCAGATCCAGAAACCACTGAATGGTTATTTTTTCCTAATGATAAACTTTGAAACATTTCCAAAGTGATTCTCTAAAACTTAGACTGAGCATCCTAACATTTAAAATTGCTTATTTGACATAATATTACAAATTCTTTCAGACATGTTAAACAGGCACATTTAACATGTCATTAAAAATGCATTTATTTTGTTTTGTTTTTTTCCTCAGGAGTAAGACAGTCTTAATTTTATGTTTTTGCAATTAGAGCTAAACTAAGCCATTTTTTGTGGAAAAAATATTTTAGTTGCCTAAGAATTTCAGCTGTTTTTGATAAACAAGCCACACATAAAAAAGACTGGAAAGAATAAGCTTTGATGCCTTGATGGTGCTTATGCAATGCAATTCTACCCAAAAAATCCCCATGTAATCTACAGAATTGATTCCCCATAAAGGAGTGTTGCTATGTTCCGTGGATTTGGTGAAGACATATTGAAGAAGCCCTTTGAGAAATTAAGTAAAGCACCTTTAAACTCGCAGTCCAGAGGGATGACAAGGCTAAAGTGGCTTTAAGCCACTTTTGCATGCTCCAATCCTGGGCTGTTCCAGGGACTGCAAAGGCTCCTGGCATCAGTTCATCAGTGCTGGGGGCCCATCTAAGTTACAGAAGCATCCCTGGGCTGCTCTATGGGCTTCAGAGCAAACCAGAACTTTGTAGCACTGCATGATGCTGCCCCATCCTGCTATTCTTCTCTTGCTCCCAGTCCCACAGACGGTCGACTCCTTACCTGCTGAACTTGCTATGGAATCCTTGGGCGTCAACTTTATGGATATCCACTGCAGTATCTGTGTTGGGGGACTCCTCCCCTACTCACTCCTGGGGATTTTAGGGCCTCTTTATGCTGCCCTCCCTTTTTTTTAGCCAGCATAAAGTGCCCAGCGTGGGCTGAGGATCTCAACCCAAAAGTTGATTTTAAAGTTCAGAGTAATAGATCTCTGTTCTTCTGAGATCAACTGGCTGTATAAACAAACAATAGTTTGAGTAATACGAAGCAACAGGATAACTAACAGGGTAACTAGATATTTGAGAGAAAACACACACACACATATTAGTGCTGTGCAAAAGTGGCACAAATATTTCAGTGGAACTTTTACAACACAAATAATGTTCCCATTAATTCCATGATAGTCTGCCCATCTGAAATTTGGCCTGTGTGCCTGAGACTTTGATTATGAGTATTTTGTGATGACAAGAATATGAAGAAAATAACGTGGACTTTCTTACAATTGGGCCTTAGCATAAATTTAGAAGCAAACAGACTTCAGTCCAATTACTTCCCTGGTCATGTAGGCATTGAGATAATTACAAATGACAGTGGCCTAAATGTACTATATGCTATTCGTATTTATGAGCTGGGCTGCAGTTCTGGACTTCAGCTAACATCCCACCATTCAATCTGTTAGTCCAAGTCCCTGCACTCATATAGAGACTTATTTACTGTAATACAGCTTTACACAGGTTGCAGGTATTACAGAATTGGGCCCAGGTCGCTATAAAGATGTAGGCACATCAGAAAAAATTCTCAGAGAAAAATTGCCCATGGAATATAACTGTTGAGAAATATAAAATACTTTCAATAACAGGAAAATGCAACAGCTCCCTGGTTATATTTGCCTTGAGGGGTATATGGCTCTTTGATCTTTCTTCGAGACTATAATAGCTGCTTTCCTCTAGTAAAACTGTAAATAATCAAAATCAACAGGAGGCTTATGGATTCTCCAAGAACCTGAACAACAAATAGTTCCCAGAATGTGCATTATTTTAATAGGGAAATCAAGACAGACAATACTTTTCTGTCTACCTTGCAGATGGTAGCTTAACTAAAAACTTTCTCTGTCACGTAATTACTTTGTTTTAAACAAAATCCCTCTTCTGAGCACAGAGGGGGATACTCAGCTTGACAGACAAGCAGAACCAATATAATGTGTCCAGTCCCAACCAACCTAAGTCAAACTAAAAAAATGCACTCAAAAATCTGTCTTGAAATTTTTGTAGCCATCCAGTGTAGAATTTTTGCTGCTCTAGAAACTTCCACAGAAAATGCTGTGTTTTTATGGAAGCACCGCAAATTTGTAAAGTGGCAAATTTCAAAATTACTCACCTGCACACCCCCAAATTTTTGTGATTTTTGACTTTCAGTCTTAAATTAGGATGATTTTTTCCCCAAAAATTTTCCATGGGATGGATATTCCATTTCCCAGTAAGCTCTAATTAAAGCCTTATCACATGAATCATTTTAAACTAGACTACATTGGGTGAGCATGGATAAGATCAGCTGACAGGTAGCTTTCTTGATTTCTCATGTATCCCAAGGCAGGCCTGTACCAGTTTCTGATTTCAGCTGCCTTTTCCCTAACAATTATTTTTCCTTTGAACCCACAAGAACAAATTAATAGCCACTAAAGAAGCCTTTCTTATATATATATATTTCAATAATAGTTTAGTTTGTATCACCAGCTGTGGGTCATAATCAATTAATATGAAATTATTTGAAGTAATAATACAGTAGCTGCTACTGTAGATGAAAGGCATGCTCTCATAATTGAGAATGAAAACTTTTAATAACAAGTATCATTTGAGAATTGTCTGATATGAAGACTGTCAAAAAAGAAAGAAAGAAAAGAAAGAAAGAACCAATCTACCATGGTGTAATAAGTTTCCATACCAATAGAGGCAAACAGCAGAAAGGACCCAAGTAACAATATCTCATTTATTTTCTTCCTATTATATTAAATGACAGAACAATCAAACAAAATATCATATTGATTCAATTGTTTTTCTAAGCCTTGGTCTTCTTCAGTCAATGTGCCAAATTCAGCACTGATAGTAGTGATAAAACTCTACTGAAGTCAGCAAAATAGATTAGGAAATAGAAATTAATTAAGAAAGAATATTCTGAGTTCATAGGACATTATTCAGGATAAAAGAAATTTTGTGTGGTAGAAAAATTAAAGGCTAAAAAGAGGAAGTATGGGCACAGAATGGCTGGGTTTATCATCACACAGCTTTGGGTCAAATTAGCACTAGTGTACTTGAGTTTAAGTATCAATAGACTGATCTCTGACATGAGGAAAAATCTGCCAGCGTGGAGCAGGGAGAGAGGATTGCTGTCACATGCCACCCTATTTCCCCACTCATGATGAGGACACACAAGGGCAGAATGACTGCTGCAGCTGAAGAGCTCCAGGAATGCATGCACAGTTGCTCCAACACCTGCTGGGAAGTGTTCCTCCCATGCGTCACAAAGATACCCCTGATTTCCCCCTCCTTCCCTCCCCGCCAAAATGTCAGGCTGGGTATAGAGCTGAAGATTTGGACCATCTTTTCTACTTAATGTTTTACTCATGGGCAGACAAAATAGCATCAAAACGTAGACAAAATTACCACATTCAGAGCCCAAGCGAAACACCGTCCTGTCTATAAGATCAAAGGGACTCTACGTTCACACACAAACTATCACTATCAGTCATACAAAACATAGGCATCTTAATCCCACCCCCTTTGAAAGCACGTGTTTGTGCTTTCATTGGAAAAGCCAAAAGTGCCAATCTCGCTGAAATTGCCTGGTCTAGCAAAAAAAAGGGAGCTATTTTAGCTAAGATTTTTATAAGGCACCTTGCTTATCAGTCACTAGGTGAGACAATGTGGTAATGATTGTCCATATCCCCTGTGGAAGTGCCTTCATAACTGAGGGTGACTCTTACTTACCCAGGAGGACCTGCTGAAGGCCTTTAACACTAAGGGTGGAGGAGGGGTCACATTAGATTTTCAGCCTTTAATCTACAAACTAGTTCAACAGTTTACTTATGGACATTCTTTGCAGAGTGCCTATCACTCAGATGGGCAAGCAATTCACAATGAATAGTTAGTTCATTTGGCAAAATTCTCTTTTACTTGTTTGTGAACTGCCTGCAAACAGATTGATTTTTATTAATTGGCTCTCCAATTGCAATTACTTAACAAGCCTTTTGTACAAACTAATTTCTGCCAATCGATTGCTCACAAATGATCTGCTGTGAGTATTCAGATGATTAACTAATATTTCTGTGATTTTATTCTGGTTACCCAGGTCACATTGTACTAGTTCTGTTTCGATGGCATTCCAACACACAAGTCCGTGAATAAATACCAAGATGGCCATAGGAGTACTTCCAGAGCAAATAATTATGTAAGTATTCAGTCCACAAATGGCCATGTGAACAAAAATGTGCTTGTACAAATGTTCACAGAAAACTAAAAATGGGATAGAAATACCAAATCAAAATTGCATTAACTTCTACTGTTTACTTCATGATACATGCTGGTTTTCGAGAGCCAGTAAGCATCTATTGTGTATACATTTTTAAAAAAATAAAACACTTCTTATTTACCTTTTTATCATACTATCTGTTTTGAGTCTGCTATATTAATTTAATCAAGGAAACACACAATTAGACCCTATTTACAGTCACTATTTTCACTTTAGACTACAATGGCAGCTTCACTGCAATTAGAAATTCAATGAAAATAATCTATCAGGATCCCCTGGCAGGTTACTAAAAGGTTTATGTTTATTTCAATAATAGTGCAACATTATGCCATCCTGATTGAATGTTCACAGACTGTGCGATGCAGCTAACTCTTTATTAGACAGTTACTCGCTGTTTGAGAAGCTGAATTAATTTTGATGAAGCAGTTGAGATGAATAGTTTTGTTAATAATATTTATGTTTTGCTTTATTTGAGTGTTATTCCTCTGAGCCAACTCCCTAGAGTTATCCAAAGCTGTCAATCAATGTCTATTAAAAGCTAAAGGACAACAACGGAATATACTTTAAAAAAACAGAGAAAAATCTATCATTACTTCTAATTAACACAAAATATTCTTATCTATTTTTAATCAGTTTCCAACCTGGCAAAACTGCTGGGTATGTCACTATTTGCTAGAATAGGAAAAAGCGTTCACTGACGTTAAATTGATGTTACACACAGAAGGATAAATATCCGAAGTTCTCTTTGCCAGATATATAGTATCTGAAATGATAATTTAGCAATTACGATTAACTCAATAAAGAATTCTATTGCTTAAAAATGGCCTTGTTCCCTTTTTGCACATTTGCTTTTACTGCTTCTTAACCTGCAAGAGGTGGAGTAGATAGTGTAGGATTAGATTGGCATGTTTAACAAACCAAAGAATATAATGACTTTGCATGCTAACACATATTTTGTGTATGTTTCAGGCTGCAAGACTGGCAGAATAATGGTAATGTAGGCAACAACAGAACACAGGAGCAAGACAAGAGTTGGGCAGAATCACTTACAGAGTATCAAGGCAGTGACATTTCAGGGACAGGAGAGGAGAGCAGCAATGACTTCTGACACATGTTGAAAGCAAGAAGCAAGACTGACTGAGAAATGAGAGGAAAAGGTCAGTCAGATAATCCAGATAAATTCTCTGAATTATTGTTATCTGCTCTGGAGCAGAGACCATTAAATGAAATTTAGCAGATAGCAAACTGTTGCTGCTTAAAAACATAGGTGTCCATCTGGTGACTGATGAGTAGTATCTGAGTATCTCTGAGGATTTGCTTTCAAATCATCAAGTGTCAGTGGGCTTTCCTTCCAAAGTACTGAATCCAATGACCTTTGTGAAGGCTATCTGTTATTTCCACTTTTCTTTAGCCAGCAGATGGGTCCTTTGGAGAGCTGTCAGAAGTGAACAGGATGGCCAAGAACATTTGTGAAATCTTTAAATTGTTATCTATAATACTTTTAAATACTTGTTCAGCAGTCTGAAGGTATCTCCATTGATCTGAGAGGAAGAAACCAGTCAAGTGAATAATAACTGCATCTGCTGCAACGTTTCCCTAACATCTTCATTTATTGCATGAATGCATCTTTCTATTACATTCTCCTATCTCCTCCCCTCACAAAGCAGTGAATACTACGCCACCTTTTAAGTTATCATTTCGAAAGCTAACTTCAGTTAATTCTTATCAAAGATGGTTGTAACCCAATACAGGCTATCTCTAAAGACTATAGTGCAACATCTCATGTGTACTGGCTAGATCAGTGTGCGTGTTGCAAATAAGTTCTATTTTTCTTTCAGTGTGGAAATTATATACTTCCATCTTATAGAGAAATAATATCCCATTCTCATTATATGAACAGAGTTTACTTCAAAATAAAATGTTTAGTGAACATGATGTATTCAAATTTTCTATACTAAACACAACTTCTCAAATAACAGCATAAATACCTATAAAGCTGTAGTCCTCTCGTGAGATTGTTTTCTTGTAGAAGTATTAGCTATTTAAAAACAAAGCAGAGGCATAATTTTCATATGAAGAAAAATAACCTAGTCTGAGTCTTATAATAGTCCCAGCAGTCTTTGTGCTTCTTTATTATGTTCAAAACTCCAAGGTTGAGATTTCCAAAGATAACTTAGGGTTACATTTTCAATAAATGTCTAACCATCACAGTAAGTGCCTGCCTCTCCTTTGAAAAATTAGTTTTAAAAGGAATTTTCTAGCAAAATCCCCTAGATTTGAAAATTTCAACCGAAGTAAATATGCTTAAGTGTATATTTATATTTCCATCCTTGTGAATACTGAACCTGAAATCTCTTCTGAGCCTCATACTAAAACTTTAGCTAATACAGAGGGGGAAGCATTAGAAGCATTTTCTAGAGCTAACAGGTACTGATTTTTATAATGTGCTATTTAAGCAAGTGGTTGGTTCAATTAATTTCAATCATAGTGAGATATTTCTTTATTGATCAAAGACCATACCTACCTAATTTCTATCTGGAATTCCATTACTTGTAGATTTTACAGGGGTGGAGAGAGGAAGGGGAACCAAATTAGGTTTAGATTGGTATGTGCAATTGTAACTATGGTACGGCTATTGCAGCTGCCGCATTATATATTGCAGTTTGAGAAGTACTTTGGGGATCCTTCAAATCTCTTTTTCTTTCATTATTAATTTAATGAAATCACTAAAATTAATATATTTTCCTATTAAAATTACACTGTGCTTTTAAAAAATATATATTTTGAAATTAGAACAGCATGTCATGCACAAGCTGATATACAACGGTTGGTCTTCACTACAGGGAGACAGACACTGCTGCAATCGATGCAGCAGGGGTCGATTTAGCGGGTCTAGTGAAGACCCGCTAAATCAACTGCAGAGTGCTCTCTGGTTGACCCCGGTACTCCAGCTTCCCGAGAAGATTAAGGAAGTCGATGGGAGAGCGTCTCCCATTGATGCAACACAGTGAAGACACCAAGGTAAGTTGACCTTAGCTACATCGACTCCAGCTACGTTATTCGTGTACCTGGAATAACGTAACTTAGGTTGACTTACCCTACTCATGAAAACAAGCCATAAGGTTGCTATTTCCATTCTGTCAAGAGAAAAAAGAAAAAGAAGAACATATATAGCCTATTTACGGGCTACTTCAAAATTTAAAATTCTAGCTAGTAAATAAATGTCAATACACTGCTATGTTTGCATCTTTAATGTAAAAGTAATGGGCTGTCCCAAAACTCTACGTACACCATTCTGCGTAACTGTGCAGCATATGAGAGTTTGAAAGTAAAATGAGTTGCCAGAAATTAATCAGGAACATCAAATAATGAGGACAGGCAGCTCCAGGACATTGGACATGGCTTCAATCATACATAGTATGTTGCAAAATAACCACCTTGTGTTGGTGGGCAAATTGCTTCTGTATAAATAGTGTTGTAAAAATTTCAGAAAAACCCTCCAGGTGTAACAAGATGGTGCTAATAGAACTAACAAGTTTCAGTGAACCTCTTCTTGGCCTGTAGAGTTTATATAACCCAGAACATGTCCATATTTTATTTACTGCACAGTACAGATTTTTCAGAACAATTCTATAAAAATGTTCAGTAATATTATACACACACACATACATAATATATATATATATATAACAATCTATGTGCATAGCACTTTGAGGACAAATAAAAGAGAATGATCTAGATTTGATCATTATGGAACCCAGTCTTTCATCTACTGGTGGCCATGAGTTGGGAAACGGCAGTGAAAACTGAATTTTTAGAAGAGACTTGGCGGTTCACATATTTTCCATGGATAATGAGTTTCATATAAGTCTAAAGATCAAGGAATAGAATGCTCACAAAAGTTATTATATGCTCCCATGTATGGAAATTGCTTTCAAAGACTTCAGTAGTTTTTCTATTATATGGCATGGCTGATTTCATACAATAGGATCTATAAAGGCAGTCAAAAAAAAAAACAAAAACAAAAACAAAAACCCACAATGTTCCTAACTATAACAGGGTAGCAGTGGGAATAATATCACCACTCCAAAATGTACCATATTGCTGCTGGCAAGGCATGAGGGTTGGCTGTAGAGAAAATGTGACCAATGTGCCTCCTATAAATGTAAACAAACTGGAGTAATTAGTTGTGTGAAGGTGAAACCTTGACTCTGCCTTCCCTCAATCCACCAGGCAGTGGAGAAATAAGCTGTACCCTTTCACAACTTATTCCCTGCAAACACAACTCCCTGCAGCAAAGGAACAAGGGTGGAGAAGCAGAGGACAATTGTGACTGCCGCCTCTTGGGGCGGCATAACTACATACCATTCCTTATTCAAAGCAAAGCCTTATGTCTCAGTCTAGCCTTTTAACATTTATCTCTGCCGTTCCTCAGTCATTTTCATCTCCTTTTCTTCTCTTCTTTTTTATGATGTGCCAGAATATTTAATTTCATTTTTGTGCAGCTTTTATCCTCTTGCACTTCATTGTTTTCCTTACTGAACAGTCATTACTATGGAGATTTTCTTTAATCTTTCACTTGCTTTGTATTTATTTCTACTCTTGGTTTTTCTTTTCCCCCTCTCTGTTGCACTAGTGGTTTATTTCATTCAGTTTACAAAAGAATTAAGACTTTTTTTAAAAAAAATCAACGATTTATTTTTCTTCATCTTGTTTGCATTTTTATTCTATCATTAAATTATTTTAGTTTGTTCTTTCTCCATTTTCTTTATTTTCAATGGTGTTTCATCATCTTATTATTTTTCCTTCCCTAGATCCACATCCCCTAAATGAATCAGCTAGCTGGCCACCTTTATGGCATATTACTTGGCTATCTAACATAAATGGCTCGTTACATCTGAACCATCAGCATACCAATACAACAGTAAGGGGTATATAATTGCTTAGCAACTACTGTTCTTCTCAGATGAAGCTAAATCTGTCACCTGTAGAATTCACAGAGATTTCAGGCTCTAAAAAACAGAAGAAAAATTCCATGTTCCCTTTCCTATCAGGCCAGATTCTTTTCACTATTTTTCTGTTTATTAGCTGGATTTATGGGCCTGGAAATGATCTAGATAGTTAAGAAAGGCTGCAAAAACTGTATCACTTAATGCCATGTTATTTTCACCATCTCCTGTGTGTGCATCAGCAAGAGTGTTTTAATGGCCAAAACTCCGTGTTGACTTCTACATGAGATATTGAAAGTTCCTGGAGAAGATTAATTCAACCATAACATTTTACTTACAGGATTAAAACTAATGCAATCAGCCAGTGGCAGTGGGGAAGTCAATATGAAGGACATGCCAAGTAATAGAAACTATACAGAAGTAGAAAATATTCCATTTCGGAATAATTCCTAACAGCACTAACTGTATAATAGTAAATAATAAACATGAACCACTGAAAGAAAAAAAGTCCCGTGAAAGTAACCTTTGCTTTCTTAATGAAGCTACGCAAGCAAGGATAATAGCAGTTAAGATTATTGGCCTGTCAGAGTTTTGTCTGACCAAAAAGTGCTGGATTGATCCAATAGCAATATGAAAATCCAAAAGCATGCTACCTTAAGTAGCTACATCAACCAAATGCTTTTCTCAGGGTACAAAATGCATCAGGAAAAAGCTAGCTAAAAGCAAAAAAAGTTTGTTTTTAAAATTATTTTTCATATGTTAAAATGCTTGGTAAAAAGTAGACTGATCAGGTCTCTTATTTATATAAACTCAATCAATTCCATGTCCATTAAATTCAGTTCGGACTAAAATCACATGGAAAAAGATTGACAGCACAGGAGATGTACTAGAGTTGCAAAAGAATTCACCATGTTGAATATTTAAATGCACTGTTTGCAAAAACTGAATGACATTTTCAAGTACAAAATTAATTAGATTGAACTTCAACAAGAATATTTTCAAAAAGTCTTTGAAATGAAAATGGTCATTTCTGCAGCAATAAGGAGATTGTATGAGCAAAACCAAGATAAAAATAAAATAGCAGAAGGCAAAAGCTGTACCTAAGGTCATTGTGCTGAATTCTTATTCTTTACTGTAAAAGCCAAGGGAGATTCATTTCAGAGAAATTGTGCAGGTCTAAGAGGGGAAAAAAGGACAAGGTGACTAAAGTTTTGGTTCTCCTATTGTTTTTAATGGATTTTTCAAATCAATTATGTATGGGGTGAGTTGAGAAAGGAGGTGATTATTAAACATGGGAAGCTGTATTGATTTAACAGCTACTCCACTGCTGCTTTTGAGCTTTCACCAACAGCACAGTGGCTAAAAATTAGTCAGTTGAGGGATGGACAAAAAGAGAAAGCCGCAAATCTAGAAGTCAGTAGGAAAATGTTATGAGTTCACTGCTCCAGCAGAGTGAGCTTTAGAGCCCTACATTCATAAACCCTATGTTCTTGAGAAAAAAATCTGTCTCCAGACACACCACAGTAGCAACTGAGATTAGTTAAAGTGCTCAAGATAATAGTCTTTAGATTTTAAACATCTGGGACTGGGGACACGGTTCTCAGTAGTGGGGCCCCTGTGATACTGGAATTTGTTAGCGCTCCCTTACCAGGCAAAGGCTGATTCTACTGAACTTCAGGGAAGAGTGCCAGGTTGATCTAATTTCTCAAGCATCTGCTTGAAGGAGTAGTTTGGGTGGAGAGACTTTTTTTGGTCTATTTGGTTTGGTTTTGCTTCTTGAAAAAAAAAGGTGGGAGGGGGGCAAGAATTGTAAATTTTCTACCCAACTCTATACAGATAGCACAGATATTATAAATTGTAACCAAAAAGAAGCTCTATCACGATGGTATCTGAGTATCAGCTGGCTGGTGATGGAGGCATTTGAATCCACATCTCCAGGGAAAATTGCTTTCTTAACGAAGCTCCTTAGTCTGCTCACTCGGTTGCTTCGACTTCTCACAAGTTTAGCTCATTTGCTCTAACGGTCTCAGTGGCAGATGCAGGTACTGTTTGGATAGGCTTGGATAACAACTGTTTTGGGAATGGAACTCCAATTCTGGCTCATTTTTCTCTCTGGTAGCCGCATTCGTTAGGCAGACTGCTGCTTCTTTTCTTTGAGAGGTGGTTGCTGAACAAATGAGAAGAAAAGTGGGGGAACAAAGATCTGAACTAGATTTCGGCTTAAGCCACAAACTTTCCCCAGATCCATAGCCATTCTTAACTGAGCTCTATTTCAGAGCCATCAATGCTCTCTCACAGTCAACCAGGGCAGCCTGAGTCAGCAAGATGGATTCCAGCACTCCTTCTGACCCTGGGAAGATGATTTCTCTGCTATCTTTTCCTAATCCTCAATTTCCATATAGGCAGTTGTTTGGGAGAGAGACCTGTAAACCACACCTGGGAAGGGTGAGGATTTGGGAAGCTGTTAAGTATGAATATATTCAATGACCACCTTAAGGTGAGGATATAGGGCAGGAATAGGCAACTGTTAGGCAACGTCAGGCATGTCAAAGAGCTCCTGAGGTCTATGTGCCATTACAGTTTTTGTGCCTAGGATTAGGCTATTATCATAAATATTTGAATGACAATTTGAAATCTCTAAACTAATGTTTTGAAATTACCTGTTACTATTTTGATATCTGAAATCAAATGTGTTCCTGTCTTGCAGTCTCAGTAATTATGCATAAAGGTTGAAGGAAAAAATAGCTTTTCACGCTTAAAAATCCTCACTTCCTATTATTGCTGTATTGCTTGCTGTTTCAAGATAAAAGGCAGAAACTCTGCAAGCATTTTACAACTTGGGAGCTTAAATGAAGTCTTACAACTGCTGGGATGCTCATCAAACCCAATGGTGTTTTTTCATCACTGTTCAGACAACGCTAGTGAACTGTTTTTAGTCTTTCGATTCAAATCGGATACTAAATTGTGATCAAACAGAATTGCTGACTTACTAGGATATAGCTTTGGAATAACTTATTGCTCTAAGTATTGTGCAATACATCCAACAAAAATACCAGTTGCAGCATTATTTACTGTAAAACGAAGCCGCCTTCTGTAATGCACAATCTATGTGTTTTCATTTTTCTTTTACTGCATGCAGTCTGGAACTTTTTGAGGATATTAGTAGTTTTGAATAGTAGATGATGCTGTAGTGGCATATTTCAGCTACTATTTTCTCCAATGTGCTTTCACAAAGTACCATGAAATATTGAGCCAAATCTGTGAAATACCTGCTATCTCTACACAGCGTGTGTGTCTAGGAAATGCTATTTTATGCCAGACTTCTTTTTTTTTTTTTGAATTGTTGAGGTCTCTTATAGTTCTTCATGAGGTTTTATTGTTTTAAGTGTAGTGGAATACCAGCTGAATATTTCTGTCTGTGTGGAAATACAATTTATCTTGTTGATGGTTGAGAACATTTCAACAACTTGAGTAAATGTATTGTACGCACCAAAGTGTACTGATGAATCCACTATGTCTGGTTGGAAACCAGATTACTCATTGTCATCTTGCCTGATACAATTAAAAATGTTTACAAGTTCACTAACTTAGACCATGTATTCATTCAGCTGTCGGGCAAACAGTAGCAAAGAGGGGCACTGGAACAGTTTTTATAGTGGGGGTGCTGAGAGCCATTGAACCAAACTGCAAACTCTGTATATAATGGAAAACACTTCAAGGAAGGGTGTGCGGCAGCATCCCCAGCACCGCTAGTTCCAGCACCTATAGTAGCAAACTGAAAATATCCCTGTTACTTCATAATGGTGCTGTGAATTGTTAATATTTATAAAATGCTTTGAATTTAAAAAGCACTACACTATGTAAATGGAAAGCACAGCATTAGTTTTTCAGCCATTTTTTGGGGGGGAATTGAAAGGATTTTGTTTTTGAACTCAAGCACCTAATTTTATAGAGTTCTGCACTACACTACAGGACAGATGATGATATTGGACCCTTTCAGCTCTCTTCCAGAACCACAAATAGATCTCTTGGACCTGTGCAGAGAATCAGCTACCTCTTCAACAGTATCCCAACCCCAACCCACAGGTTTGATGGATGGCTCTCTTCAGGTGCGTGAAAAAATTGAGATTTATAGTGCTGGATGTTGTCAGATGCTACCGGTGTGGTGCTCTGCTCTGTTCAATGTTGATATCAATCGGCTGCGTGCATGTGTTCCCCCTGTGTGCTGCCCCAGCTCTGCGCAGATAGCTGACACAGCAGACCCAGAGAGAACCCCCAATGACCACAGACTCTAGTAAGGTACGAAGGCACGTCGGCCAGGTTTATTGTCGAAGAGAAACACAGTCTCCAGCTTTCCTTGGCAAACAAAGTCCAAGGTGCTGCTAGCCAGTCCTTATGTGCTCTCTGACAATGGACTCAGCTCAGTCAGTGGCGGGATTTTCCACTGCCCCCTAGGCTGGACCAAGATACCGCCCTAGGGATGCATTCTTATACGCAGGTACAAACAAGTTACACATCACTCCTGACGTATTGAGGTGCAACCCCTCTATGCAGCAAGGTACAGCCCCTCTGCGTAGCAAGGTGCCGCCTCTCACCTTGTACATGTTGGTTTAAACAAAACAACTCTATTCATCATATTATTCTTTTGGCCCTGTCATTGGGATAGGTCAGCTTGTTCCTTGTTATCTGTGTGGAATGTGTAAGTATTGGAGTTTTCTGATATCTAGTGTTCAGTACCTTTTAGGTATGTATCTTCTTGCAGCATCAGCCCTTTCCTTGCCAGCTTCTGTGAGCAGGGCCTGCCTCTGGCTCACAGCTTAACTTTGCTTTATGTTAGCAAAGTCTTGACCATTACTTTAGTTCAGGCCTCAGGCCTCATACTGGGCCTCTGATAAGGGTTTATGTTTCAGGGCATCATCTTACTACACTGGATAATTAAATTCCCTATTTAGGCACAGAACAGATACAAGAATACAAAATCCCCTAACTATCCCAGTAGAATGTCTCAACTGTGTTCTGGAGAGGGATTCACTCTTCATGCTTCTCAAATCCTTGAATACTGCCAGCAAAAGGGGAACAGAATAAAATTGGGCCCAACCGGGAACACACCTCCCACTACCACCCTTGATCACAGAACTAAGATGGGGAGAACCCTCCACTTTGGGGGACTAGGACCCAGGAGATGCCTTCCCTTCCCCTCCCCCAAGACATGTTGCCTGGGAAAAACTGGACCTGCAGGTCTAGGATACATATAAGGGAGATGCAGATGGAGCAATGGATGGCAGGATTATAAGCAGAAACTATCACTTTTCTGTAGCTTTCCCTCTGGGGATTGTGTGGGACATCACTAACTAGTGATGTTTAGGTAACACAACTTCTTTTTCAGTCATGTTGCTGTGGGGGGTGCCCAAGGGCTAGAGCTGGCAAGCAGTCTTCATATGGATGTACATAACCTCCTGCAGATCCTAGGATTATATAATCCAAATCAGCAGCCTGCTCTGCAGGGTGGACGAGGGGAGGTAAGGGAAGGGAAGAAACCCATCCTAATGGAAGAATCTTGAAAATCGGTGTGGGGAATTTCACCAAGATTTCTTCCGACTTAGCCTCAGGCAAGAGATATTTCCCTTGAAAGGGAATGATCAGGCCTACTGTTATTAGCTTTTTAGATATGGAAAGATTTCCAAAATTTTTCAGAGGGAAATCACTTGTATTGATGTATGTATAAACAACAGTTTCTATTAACTGCATTGATTTATACATTATCCCCAAGAAGACAAGACATCCACACACTGTGGGTGGCAAATGGCACCTTATCTAAACTTTTGCATGCAAAGATGGGACTGTGACAGTCTTAAGAGGATGTTGAGAAGTTTATTTGAAGGTTAGGATATTAAACAAATATAGACGGTTATTTTTAATTAGTGAATTTGTGAGTTGCTAACATGGGAGGCAGATTTAAGTGATCTGTCACCACATGGCAAGAGTGATTTTGAACAGCAGGACAAGCCCAGAAGTAGAGGTAATCAGTTAGAGTCAGCCTTTTTTTTTTTTTTTCTGCAGAATGGTGATATGGGGATAATTAAAACAAATATCTAGCTCCAAACCATTTTAATATTACTGATGAGCATTTGCCTGAGAAGAAAATATTGACAGGTACCATTGAGACAAACTGTTCCTATGCAGCAGCTGATACAATAGCTCAGGTCACTTACAAAAATAGAAAAATTATAACTGTTGCCTACATTTATTTTAAATGTTATATTTTTATTACACTCTGACAATTTTGAAAAGGATGAACAGTTAATTATCATAGGAATGGGTTTTATGGCACTTTTTTCCAGCTTTGAGAAATTGAACATTGAGATTTGCTATAGCAAAATATATAAAACTATGACCTGAATGCCATTTCTGAACTTGATATATACATAGCTGCATCACTGTGTTTTATTCACAGTGTTGTCCAGAATATTCTTTAACATTTTTAAAGTAGTAAGTGTGTGTGAGTGAGAGAGAGAGAGAGATGGGATTTACAGCACTGGAGAATTAAATTCCTTATTTATTCACATAACAGACACAGCAAGAGAACAATATTCCCCAACTGTCCTGCCAAAGTGTCTCAACTGTGTGCTGGAGTAGAGACCTCTTCATTCACGCTCCATGATTATCAAATCCTTGAAGACTGCCAACAAAGAGGAGAGGGGATAAAATGGGGCTCAACCGGGACCACACATCCGCCACCAGTCACCACCCAAACCTGTGCTGCGGAGACCGTCCCTACACATTCCAGGTGGTGCCTCCTGTCCCTGTGACATGGTAGTGGAGGAAAACTGCAGGGAAGAACCAGCCAGAGACTCCAGCCAAAGGAACAGCTGAAGATGCAGGCAAAACAAGGATCTCCAGACATCCAGGGAACTTTCTACAATTTTTCCTGCACTGTGTCT
This sequence comes from Trachemys scripta elegans, assembly GCF_013100865.1. Classification (NCBI taxonomy): domain Eukaryota; kingdom Metazoa; phylum Chordata; order Testudines; family Emydidae; genus Trachemys; species Trachemys scripta. The sequence continues at coordinate 82,876,537 of NC_048303.1, forward strand.
GCCCTTAGCTGATTGGCTCTTTCCTCCAGTCCTGCCCCTCCCACAATCTCTTAATCTCAGTTTTACTGCACACCTGACCCTCTTACCCTCTTCTCCTATGCCCGGTCCTCTTCCCGCTCCCCCTTGCATTCCACATTCCCTCTCCATTCAGTTTTCTTTCCGTTTAGCTTATCCCCTCCTAACTAAATCCCACCCACCCCCAAAAACTCATGGAACTAACATGATGTATGCTACCATCACAGTGTTCGCTCTGCTTGTGTGTTCTATTACTTCTCCTACTCTGTGTCTGTCTTCTCTATAAGATTAAATTGTAGATTGTAAGCTTTCTGGGGTGGGAACCATTTACTTTGTGTTTGTACAGAGCTTAGTACAATGAAGCACCATTCTTGGCTGGTTCTTAGGAACTGCTGTAATGAACATGATTAATAATAAAACATGTTTTTACCTGATCACTGTGTGCTGTCTCCATTCCCCAGTGGGGGCAAATGGGGATGGGGTGTTAAATTGAAGTAGGAACCTACAGGTACTAGTAAAGATGGATACAAACCTGAAGAAAAGAAAAAAAATAATCTAAAAATGTACTTAACTGTGCTGGATACCCCTCTCAGCCTGCTTACTGGGGATATTTACAAATTAGGAGAGTTAGTGGAATTTGCTCACTTTTTTCAGGTAATCTTAATAGGTGTTGCATAGGTGACTCAAAGAAACTGAAATTCTGCCACACCTGCTTGAAGCCCAAATCTTAGATTTGTTCCTACTGAGGAGAAGTTGCCTGTGGCTGCTTGATAAACATTTAAATCAGTGTTTTCTGACTTAAAAAAAAATATTTGAACACTGTCAATGATAAGCACTGATTAGATTTAAAATAGGGGTTTTAAAAAACAAGCAAACAGAAAATGAAGTTTTAAAGGGGACTTTATTGAGCAAGGCTACAATTAAACTGTTCTGTAAACTAACAAGATAAATAGTATTAAAGAGCTTTGGGCTGAGGAGCTAGATAATCAAATAACCAACATATTATCAAAGAAAACATGCTTCCTTCATTAGAGGTTTTGGCTCCAGTTCATTCCACTGCAGAATACAAGTTGTGACTGCAAGCAATGGAAAGTGCATTGGAAACAAAGGAACAGTTCTGTTGGGGGTCCAGTTCAGCCCACAAAATGAAAGGGCTGGAATTTGAGGAGCAAAGCTAAAGTATCTGGGACACGTACTGTTTCAGTACATCTCCTGTAGAGCATCCACCAGCAGAACTCCTAGAGGCCCACATCAGGAGTTGAAAGTCGCAATCCCTTTAGAAAGGCAGTGGCACCAGAACAAGATCCAGATTTGTCGGTGTGCCTTCTGGAGTAGAATCAATGCTACATCACTTCAACGTGGGCTCTTTTTACAATATTTCTAAGCAGGATGACAAATGTCTGAAATTTTGCAAGAAAGCCTTTTGGAAAATATCCAACCCATGTAGTAGGATTTCCAGCATTTCATAGACTCCAGATCCTTCAATATTATCCAATATACTGATGATTATCTGAACTAAACCCCAAACTTTTTTAAGGTTTTGACTAGATGAGTTCTCTGATCTCGATTTATGCAGAGAAAAGTACAAGATTTTCCAGTTGTTTCTCTCCCCAAAGATCTCTCCCAAAATTATATCATGCATGTTAAGTCTGTAGCTAATTAATGGTCTTTCTATTTCTGGTAAACAGTTTTATGCACACAACACATGAGCTGAAATCCTTTTAATCAATTCCAGGCATTCCTAACACTTAAGCTGTGCTTTGGGTTCTGCAAGAACCCATTTAAACCCAAATATTTTGGAATGTCTGTTTATTGATAATTTCTCTCTTAGAAAGCCTTTTATAAAGTCATAATATTGTGCAGTCTGGTTTTCTCATGGCATTTTTCTATCATTTAGGCAGTGGAATACCATAAGACCACCACATCATGATTTTTGCCAGACCCATAAATGATTCCTAGAAACATTTTAAAAAGCCAGTGAAAACCAAACACCAATAACTAAAACAAATTTCCACTTAGATACTACAGGGCAATATAGTATGCTATGCTGCATCCTAAGATAGATGTATAGAACCCGCAGATATCACTACCTGCTACAGTAAATCAAAAGTAATCAAACCTGCATTTTCATTTGGTTTAAGATTCAATTTGGCCTCTAAACTTTCAAACATCTATTCAATGTTCCCCCAGCCCTAGAAAAAAAACCCACTCAAATATGGGAGGAGAAATATTATATTTGTAAATGCATAGTAATATAATTCATTTTGCAGAACCATAAGGTTCTCCTCAACATTCTGCCAAGGGAGATTAAAAACCATAGCAGAGGTATGACATTCAAGGCAATTAACTCATGAGAATAAAGGAAAAGCTGATTTGCCTCCTTTTACATACAGGCATATCATATTGCCATCTTCATACCAAACACAGCTAAGCCTTATTCACACACATTATAGTAAAAATAGGAGGTCTAGCAGTTTCTGAATCACAGTCCTAGTTTTTGAATCACTACAAAAGTCCCAAAGCAGTTGTGTGGTTTATCTCAAAGGACAGCTTTCTGGCACACACTGCAAACAGTAAAATGAGGGGTCTCTCCGGTCATTGTGCAAAATTGGATTAGCAAATGAAGAACTACTGTTATAATGTTCATAAACAAATGTTAAGTTTAGAAGAGAATAAGCTAGGTGCCAGGATTTGGTATGATGCATTATTAAAGAAGAGCACACAAAGGCAGAATTTGCGAATATACAGTAAGTTTGTTTCTGCTTTTATGGCTGAAGCTTAGTTGCATGAAAGAATATTTCTGGAACTGTCAGTATTTGTGATTATCCTAGAAAGGTGAGTAACGGAACAGGCACATGAATGGCTAAAATAGAACATGTACTTAATCCCTTTTGATTATAAGGGAAAGTATGAAATCAACCACCCTTTCTTGCCAAAGTCACTAAAAGCACATGTTGTACAGCGTGCCGAAGAGATTACAATATGTTATTATGTGGGACATGTAGACCCATCAGAGCTTGCACTGTATGGAGTGTTATGATGCAAACAAATACTAGCAGACAGTACATTTTATAGATAATTCCAAGGATCCAAATAATCTACCTATCTGGCTAGCCATCTTAGAGATTTCCTGTAGCACATATAATCATTTTATTTAAGAGCTGACAAAAATCACAGGGCACACCACCTGCTGTGTGCAAAGGAGAGACTTAAAATTGATTCAGCATTTTTCTTGACTGTTCAGCTAACTCTTATGGTAATTAATGTGTTGCATTTATGGATAACATGCTGAAGTGTCTGATCAATAATTAAAGCCATAATTTCAAAAGCCATAAAAAGCGCTCTTCTTATGCAGTTTTACTAAATGAAGGAATTTTCAAGCTACTGAGTGATCGTGGAATATGGCAAATGATTCACTTATGATAGCCACTGCTGTGACTTCTTGCTTTTGTAATTTTGTAGATGAAGAAAGGATGTTGAGTTTGTTTACTCACTCCATTAGTTTCAGATTTGCAAGTAGTTTTTTTTTCCCCCTGGACTTCTGATACTCCATTTTAAACCTAAAGGAACATTTCCTTATTGTAATGTTTTATCACTTAAGGGAACTGTGTTATGAAATCTTTTGGTTCTAGCTTCTAAATTACCTAGCACACGTGCAAAGAACCTTTCATACCACTTGTTCGTGCTGCACAAGGGCCAGATATGATTGCAGTTAGAGCAGTTCAGGGAGTTCTCCAAGGACCCTGACAACATAAGTCACTCTGAAGGGAGCAGGTGAAGGAAAGGTTATGATTACCCAGGCTACCTCCTTCCACTCCATCCCATGGATATAGCTCGGTGAGTCAGGCTAAGCAGTCTGCAACATCCAAAAGGAGTATTCATAGTGTACATACTTTCCCTGAATGTGAAAGAGCCAAAAGAAGTGGGGTCACAGCATCGGTGGATGGGGGTGTAATCCCGATTATCAAATCTAGCCCACGAGTCACAAGATGATTCTGTCCAGCCCCAAAATATGTCTGGACCTGCTCTACAAAATGGTGTCCTCCACACAGCATGATCTTGCATATATAATGCATGCAAGATTATGCTGCATGGAGGACACCATTTTGTAGAGCATATATTTCTGTAGGAGTCTGTGGAGGCACTGCAGAGGGTTGCGGGACTCAATGAGTCTCAAAATGGAGTCATGCATGCAAAAAGTTTGGGAGTTGCTGTTGTGACGCCCCCACCACCACCACACCCGGGTGCAACCTGGACCTGGGGTACCACTGAGCCCTCTGACTCACCAGCCTGGGATCCCTTTCACACTGTGGTGCTGTGACAAGCTAAAATCCTCTCCAGAACTTGCACTTACACAGAGACACAGGCAGGGACACACTCAGCTTCAGTTACATGTATGCTTCTCTTCAGCCACTCATGCACTAACAGTAGAGAAACTACACCCAACACCCCCCGCCTCAGCTCCACAGCCTAGGACCCCAGAGCTGTACTGTCTTGTACCGGTCAAAAGCCTGACCAGTAAATATTATTACCCAGTCTGCCCTTTGCTCAATGTGTAGAGGACAATTCACCAACCCCTGTTCCTGATCAGATTTCCCTTTACACTTTAAACAAACTGTTTTAGGTAAAAAATACTAAATTTGCTTTATAACAAGAGAAAGATAGATTTTAAGTGATTATAAGTAGTGAGTGTACAGATCAAAGCATATTACCTAAGAAAAGCACAATCTAAGTTCTCTAAACTGGATAGGATTTGAATCAAGCAGTGTCTCACCTTTAGAAAGTACAAACAATCCACCAAGCTTCCATACACAGGCAGGTTTCCTTCTTTCCCACCTGGAACCCTCCTTCCCCAGTTCAGTCTTTTTTCCTCAGGTGTCATCTTGTAGGGGCAATGAGGCCCAGAGGAGATCTCACTTCCCCCTTTTATAGCTTCTTCCATGTGGAGGGAACATCTTTGTTTCAAGCTATGCCCCCCAACCAGGGCCGGATTATGACGTTCTGAGGCCCTAAGCTATATCAAGTGTACGAGGCCCCATACCATAAAAAAATGAATTTATTATTTTCACACAAAGGACATTGAATATGTAAATCTGAAAGCTTTATATTTACATATATACAAAGGCAAAGTTGTAAAAATAGAATAATAATCTTCATTTTCACCAGCCCTCTCTGTAACGATGATATCATGACAGAAATAAATTTTAGACAAATTCTTTGAACTAAATGCATATATAAGTAAAGTACAAGTAAACAATACAATATAAAAAATACAAAATAAAAAATACAGTTAATAATTCAATTTACTAGAAGAGTTCTCAGGAAATTTTCTTCTCTGTTGGGGCATCTAAATTGTAGAATTCCTTGTTTGAATACACAAGGAGACTCTTGGAGGATATAAGATGGCAATAGAGGATTCAAGAGGCATTAGAGGATATAGGATGTGGATAACCCACAAGCTAAAAGCTCAGCTATTAGTTATATTGATATGACTTACACAGGTAATAAGCAAACCATCAGAAAATTGTATGTGGGTTGTATTTTTCCAATAAATGGATTTGTTTTGTTTTTATAGAAGGTGATGCTGAATTACCTAATATTGGTACAAAAATTAGTAGCAGAAAGTTTTTATTGAAATGAGTACAATTTAATTTTATATTATATATATTGAGATTTATATATCTATGCAACAAAAAATAATATTTTATTAATATATATATATATATGCTGAAAACCTGTGATATTTTATCAGGATATTTCTGTGAAAGTTAGACAAAATAGCACTATGTTCTCAAAGGAAAACAAGAGAATATATATATATNGTAAATTCTTTCTCTCTCTTTTGCACATATAGCTTGTTGTCACTCTGTGTGTCCAAGGTGTTTACTGGAGATTAATTAGTGGTCCTGGGGGAGAATCGAGAAGCAAATGTCTGCCTAGAAAAAAGACTGGGATTTTCTGCTTGGCAGGTTTGGAGCGTGCAAGATAATATTTTATTATAGGTAGTATGTTATGTAAAAATTGTTATATAGACTTATAAATCACATATCATATGCATAATACATTGTAGTTTTATAGAATGGCAAAAGAAAAATCCTAACAATTCATTGTTTTGTAGTGAAAGTTAAATTGGAATAAACATTTGTAAATATATATAGTCTGGATAAACTGTATTTCCCTAACAAAATTAATCAAATGTTTTTTTTTTTCATTTATTCATATGAAAATAAGGATAATTTTCCATGAATAAGGAAAATTATCCTTATTTTCATATGAATAAATGAAAAAAAAAAACATTTGATTAATTTTGTTAGGGAAATACAGTTTATCCAGACTATATATATTTACAAATGTTTATTCCAATTTAACTTTCACTACAAAACAATGAATTGTTAGGATTTTTCTTTTGCCATTCTATAAAACTACAATGTATTATGCATATGATATGTGATTTATAAGTCTATATAACAATTTTTACATAACATACTACCTATAATAAAATATTATCTTGCACGCTCCAAACCTGCCAAGCAGAAAATCCCAGTCTTTTTTCTAGGCAGACATTTGCTTCTCGATTCTCCCCCAGGACCACTAATTAATCTCCAGTAAACACCTTGGACACACAGAGTGACAACAAGCTATATGTGCAAAAGAGAGAGAAAGAATTTACCAGAAAAAAGACTGGTACTCTCTAGACAGGCATTGAGAAAGTGAGAAAAGCTCTTCTATATTCAAGCTAATATAATGAATAGTATAGGCTTTAATAGCCTATAAATCATATACGCACATAGTATGAAATAACTTGCTCACCAAGATCTCAGAATATTTTGATATATATGTATATCTTCATTCACTTCTCTCAAAATCCTCTATTTTATCCTTTCATCAGCACTCTCTGATATTTACTATAAAGGTTCCCGAAACTGACAGAGGGAGGCCAGCACAAATTTATCCCCCTCAAGATCCACTGAACCCAAATCTATAAGACAATCCCCTGCAAACTCATTCATGTGAAGCGTGGATACCACATGAAGCAGAAAGCGGCGTGCACTAAAATACACAATTGTACGTATATATAGATCAAAAGAAGAAAGAACACACTAACATATAAGTATGAGCTTGGCAGGATTGCTTCACGACACTGCCGTATCCGACCTCACATTTTTCCGGCAGTGAGATTTATTTAAATAAATTATGAAAGCACAGTCAGAATTTTATCAATAGCAGCTGACCAACAAAACACTGCCTTAGGAGACTGATAGCAGACTTACTCAGAGAAATATTCATTTTACAAGTGCAATTATTGTTTTTTTCCTCAGCACTGGCCTCCTGCCTGTCAATAATGAACAATTAGTAAAGGGTAAGTGTATTTGTGTAGCCAGATGTGTATATTGTTTTCTTATTTGAACAAAAATGTCTACATTTAGAGAGAGAATCTTCTTTTTCCCATAACTCCTTTATTTATCAACCGATTTTGATAAAATTTAAAATGGAGTCCGTTTTTTTTCTTTTTTAGAGGCCCCTCATATTGTGAGGCCCTAAACTGTAGCTTAGTTAGTTTATACCTTAATCCGTCTCTGCTCCCAGCACAGCTTGTGGAAAAGTACAAGCAACAAGATGGAGACCCTTATCATGTGATCTAGTCACAGGCCCTTGCATGCTTTGATGAGTCGTCATGGCACCCATTACCCATATTTTGGCTGAAGCATCCACACGAACGCTTAGCAGGTGAGACTAAGCTTTCCTCATGTCCCATTATCTTCACTGATGAGCCATGACCTTGGATAGCCCCTTCACAATGTGCTGGCTAAACTGGACGTAAACAAACCTTGTGTGTGTTACCCAGGATCAAACACATTTGAAATACAGGTCCATAGACAATATTCATAACTCCAAATGGATACATGCATACAAATAGGATAATCATATTCAACAAACCATAGTTTTCCCATTGACACCTCACATGACATATTTTGTACCAGATGCATCATAATTATAGTATAACCATATCATAATCATGTCACTATGGTGAATATAGGGAGTGTCACAGCTGTGTTAAGGCATTCACTCAGATTACCTCTTAAAATGAAAATAGGGCTCTGGGTTTCCTTTTAGAAATTAATGTGAGACTTGGGGGGAGGGGGCGCGGAATTCAGCAGTATATTATCTGTGGGCTTGATTCAATCATAGTCCCTCATAATTTTCACCAGTGTAACTCCATTGACTACAATGTAACTATTCCAGATTTACCCCAACACAGATGAAAAATTAAACATCTAGATAATTGGAATATTCACAGTTACATTAAAATATAGGAATATAAATCCTCATGCTTTGGGGTATAAATTACCACTAATCTATGGATTTAGGAAGAAACATCCTATTGCAGCCTATTGTTGAGTTGTTTCTTCCACCTTGCTCCAAAGCATCAGGTCTTGGCTACTGTCAAAGACTGAACTACATGGACCACTGATCTGGCTCAGATTGTCAAGTCTTATGTTCCTATATCTCCAGTGTGTCGGAGATAAAAATTGATCACAATGTATCTAAACAAGTCACTACCATGAAAAGTCCTTTATGGTTCCCCTTTCAAAAAGATATTGCAACCATTTTTCATTCCATTCTCTTTGCTTTCTATAACTGTATTTTAATTGTCTTTCATCATCTCATTTATTCATTGCCCCATAATTACCCTTCCAACAATAAATTATCAATTGAAAAAAAATAGTGCTGTTACTTTCATAAGACAATTTCTTATCATTATGGAGAGTGCTTCTAATGAGAAAGGCAGAAAAATCCCCTCCCCCATATAGATTTTAATACCTTAATTCATATTCATTCAGATCTTAAAACACAACAAACAGAGTATAACATCTTGACAGAGAACACCTAAAATAAAGCTTTAAGCTTCTATAAAGTAAGTATACGTTTCTGCCAGTAGAAAACTTAGAGGTCCCAAAGGAACATTATCCAAAAATAGCAATTACAAAGTAGACAATACAAAATAATTTCAAAAGAATAGCTAGTGCATGTCAAAAGAAATCTCCCTCTTTCACAAATACAGTAATATAGTTTTCTGGAAAATTATATTGTATGTATAGTAATGCTTGCAAGACAGCCAGACAAAGAAAAGATTATAGACACAGCAATTAGCAGAACATTTTCATGTCTCCTTTTTCCATCAAATGTAATAATATTTTGCTAGTGATGCTTTAAATAACTGTCAGGTTTTGCTGCAGAAAACACATATCTACATATACACATTCATAAAACTTAGGATATGTCTACACTGCAATGTAAGCCCAGGATCAGTAGAGTTTGCATTAGCAGCCCCTGAATTTGTTAATTTAGGGCTTGAACATCTACACTCATTTGTAACCCCAGGTTAGGGTGACCAGATGAGGGGAAGAAAATATCGGGACACATGGGGAGGGGTGCCCGCTGGTAGAGGGGAAAAAAAAAAAAAAAAAAAAAAAAAGCTGAGTCCTGCCCCGGCTGAGCAAAAAAACCACACTGCTGCCGGCGGATATCAGGACAAAATGAAATATCGGGACGTCTGGTCACCCTACTCCAGGTTAAGAATTGCACAGCTTAAGTGTTAGTAATGCATGGAATTGATTAAAAGGATTTCAGCTCAACTCAGAAGACTCATGTGTTGTGTTATTTTATTGTCTGGAAAGTGCTTTGAGATCCTCAAATGGAAGGTGTGAATGCGCTACTATGGGTTGACATCCAATTTAAATTTTTCTTTTATTCATCATACTTCAGGAACTATGAATTGTCCAAATATGGAGAGAATACACACTGACTGTGAGAATCTGTTCTCAAGGTGTTTCTGGTTCAAATAAAAACAACAAATACCAAGGGTACTAGTTCTACAATCTCCACTCCAGTTTAGCAGATCTAAGATGTTTGGATATACTGAAGAGCATCCAAACTCTTTAGTGCTGATTAAAACTGAATACACTCGCTGAATCTTTTGAGGTTCACCTTCCACTAATTCTGTTCATGAAGAAGTTTTCTGAGTTACTAACTTTGTCTTTGATACTGCAGTCCTGGTGCAAGTAAAACTCCCATATTTCAACTTTCACAGTCCACCTTTTGATTTCAATTAGTTTTGCATGCCCAAGGACTGCAGGATTTGGGCCCATATCATAGCAAATGCTGGATAGGTGGCAGTGGAAGCCTTTAATCGGCCACAAATGCCCTTAATTTTAGTCATGCAAAGAAAGCTGGAAAACAATAAAAGGACATAAGTGGTTTGAGCGTTGGCCTGCTAAACCCAGGGTTGTGAGTTCAATCCTTGAGGGGGCCACTTGGGGATCTGGGGCAAAATCAGTACTTGGTCCTGCTAGTGAAGGCAGGGGGCTGGACTCGATGACCTTTCAAGGTTCCTTCCAGTTCTAGGAGATTGGATATCTCCATTAATTATTATTATTATAAACTGGAGTTTTACTGAAATCCCGCACTCTCAAGAAATCCCTTACAAATACAAAAGTGCCTGCATGAAAGCAACTGGTTTAGTTACAGTAACTGTTTCTATTGCCTCTATATGGAAGGCATAATAAAACATACCTGATTTTACCAGTAATTAGACTTGCTCATGATCCACAACAGTGAACATTTGGCTCCTTTTAGATATATGAATGCATTACATTTTGTTCTGTTTAGGTTTCCCCTAGTGTTACTTGTTAATAATGTTCTATTTGTTTTCCTCTATGTATGTGTGTTTTGTTTTATCTTTTAATTACTGGCAAACCAAAGGCTTTGGTGCTCTTTCATTATTCTCTTAGAATTTCTGTTACTTTTGTTTCTACTCTTTCCCCCTAAATTTATTTTATTTGCAGCCTGTTTCCTTTATGGCTTCTGAATGCCTGGAGTACCTGTTGCTGATTAATTATTTCACTGAGCCATAATAGCAGCTGTTCTGTCTCTGATGCATATAGCCTTCAAGAGGTGCCAGAATACACAACATATGTAATCAGCCTGGTGGGCATGCAGATTGAACAGCACACATTGAGTGGCTGCACTGCTGTTTTCCTGGGAATTCAAAAGCTCCAGCAGGTATAGAGAGAAAAGATGAAGGTCTGGGTTTAATGCATAAGTTGACCAGAGATGTAGGACTATGGGAATAATGGATGCAGCCGGTTAATGACACATTCCTTTAGTATGGATGAACTGTTGAATTGGTTAGGCAGTTGATGTGTTGCAACCACTTCTTATTTCACTGTTCATAAATGGCTCAATGGTCCCAGGTGTTCCCCCATCTGTTTGCTGTATCAACTGGTTGGTTCTTAAACTTAGATTGGAAGGTATTTTGGTCAGGGATCATCCTTTTGCAATATGTTTGCACAATGCAGCTCTTGCATCTAGGTGCTACTGCAATAAATAATCATCATCATATTAGTCCACAAAAACTGAAAATCATTTCCATCATGTCACATTTGTTCTATCACTAAATATTTCTCTGAGTTATGCTGCACATTGTGGAACAGAGACAGTTTTTTCTGAGTTTCGTCCCAGTACTCCTACTGTATCATGTATTCACAGGAAATTATTAGATTTATTGGGTCATTTATTTACAATAGGGATGGCAAACTAGTTCACATACACTAAGAAATAACCTTTTCTTAGAATGAGAATCAAACCCAATTCCAGTATTGTTTTGGGGGTTTTGGAAATGATTGGTTAAGTTTTTGGTTTGTTTGACTCAGATGGTCTTTTTCCATAAATTGAATGAGCTGTAGGCTTTCTTTACTGGCCCTCTGAGGTCTCTGAGGGCAGGAGTGGGCCAGACCCACTACTCAAGAAGTGTCCCTAGAATTGGAGGAGTGTTTGAGGTTGGCCTGAAGTTGGCCCAAGTTTATTCTGGAGTTAAGACAAATTTCCTCAGTTTTGCAGGTACCTGAGAAAGTTCAAGCTAAACTAAAAACAGACTTGAGTCTTCGCACAAAACCTAAAGCAAACCTTCTGGAGAATTCTTAGAAATTTGGCTGTCTTCTTTCCTCCCTCTATTATTTTTCATATTTTCACCTCCATGTAGTCGGAAAAGGAGTGCCAAAACCATAATGAGGTAAGCATCCAAATCAACCCACAAAATGGTTTGAGGTTCATCCGTTACCATGCTCTCAAGTGTACCATTTTTTCCTCTATTAGTCTACTAATCAGAAGTATAACTTAATTCAGAACGGTAAAGAAAAAATAGTCAACTATGAATAGAGTTCTAAGCGACATTAAGTTCTCTCTATTTAGAGGCAAAGTCACCTTTTTTATGCACGGCGCACAGTTGAGAGAAAATATATAAAGAGTAAAGTTTAACTTATTCTCCATGAGTATGCAAATTTCCTGCTCTACCTGAACACAAAGACCTTTAAAGACACTCTTCTTAGGAACAAGCATTCGTAAGTGAGCGCTAGTCTACACTAGAAGTGCTACATCAGCGCAACTGCACTGATGCTGCTGTGCCACTGAAGCATGTCTGGTGAAGACACTATGCCAGTGTTTCTCAAACTGGGGCCGCCGCCTGTGTAGGGAAAGCCCCTGGCAGACCGGGCCGATTTGTTTACCTGCCCCGTCTGCATGTCTGGCTGATCGCAGTTCCCACTGGCCACAGTTCGCCGCTGCCGGCCAATCGGAGCTGCTGGAAGCGGTGGCCAGTACGTCCCTTGGCTTCCCCCACACAAGCGGTGGCCCCAGTTTGAGAAACACTGCACTACGCTGATGGAAGAGAGCTCTTCCGTCAGCATAATAAAACCACTCTCCTGCTGACATAGCACTGTCCACGCTGACACTTAGGTTGGTGTAACTTACATCGCTCAGGGGGGGTGGCTTATTCACACCTCTGCGCAACGTAAGTTATACCAAAGTAAGTGGTACTGTAGGCCTGGCCTTAGCATTTTGATTTTTCAGGGCACAGTTACAATAGCTGCCACATTTGACCCCAGAGGACAGCCAACAAAGGACAATCTCCAATATCCATCATCATTGTCCAAACTAATTAAAGACCACAATTATACCATTTTTAAAATAAGCAGTGGGACAAAGCAGGGGATGGCCTGGTCTTGAAGGAAGGGGTGGGGTGGGCTCAGCGCTGGGGCACAGTGAAGGATGACTTGCTCCTGAAGGAAGAGGTGGGATGGTTATGCTGGAGCAGCAGGAAGAGGTGGGGAGACCGGGGTCAACTCTGACCTCATACCTGCTCATAGTGCTATCCCTGCTGCCACCCCGGTCCAGGGCCTGGAGCCACTGCCTCATCCTCACGAGGGGTTGGATAGAGCTCCCTGTGCAAAGCCACACCCCTCCAACTCTCTGAGCCCTCCTGTCCATTCGAGGGTGGGGCTCAGAGGGGAGGCACTGAGGCAGCACATGCTGGGGAGAGGGTCAGAGGACGCACGTCCCATGGATGGGGCTGTGAGATGGGCTTGGGCTTCACAACTGCTCGTTGGTTGCTTGCTCCTGTTAGCACGATGGGGACAGGTGCTGCAGGCTCTAGGAGCTGTCTACAGAATCTCCTAGGCAGCAGGGCCCACAGCTGGTAGAGCCCTGGCCGGAGGATCAGAGAGGTGGGGGCAGGGCTCAGGCAGAGTTGTATGTGTGAAGTGGCTCAGCAGGCAGAGTGGGAGTCGGTCCAAAGGGCAGGAATTAGACTGGCACGAAGAGCAGCATGAGCCGCTGGCTTGGCCCAGCTTGAAGAGCCAAGGTAGCTCCAGTGATGTAGCAGGCAGCACTGAGGTGGCACATGGGGGGGTGGAGCACGAGCTGTTGAAGCACCTCTACTGGGCTGTGGACTGAGCTGGGTGGCAAGTGACTGGGGAAGGGGAGGGTGAGGTGGGGAATGGCTGCAGGAGCCAGAATTGCCAGATTCCCCTGACTTTGCAGCATCAGTGGCTGAGGATGGAAACCGTTTCACAATGACACTAGAAGTAGTCTTAGAGTTAGAATTGCAGGTACAAACTCGGGGGAAACAAGGCCACCTCTCTAGTTCATGCTCAGTTTGCGTTGTGTACATGGAGTTTGCTGAGCTGTGTCCTCAGACTGTCTTAGCTTCTCTCTCCAGCCCCTCCAATGAAGAGAAATGGACAAATTCAATTTGACAATATCAATAAACACGGAAAAGGGGGGAAGACACAGGTTCACTTAAATTGCTTTAATAAAGAAATCTTTAAAAGGGATTCACTATAGTGTAACAATAAATGTCTAGTGTCATCCTTGTTGCCAATTAGTTTTGTCTAATGCAGAAATGTGAAGTTTGAATGAAAAATAACTGTCCACAATCATTCTAAAATGCTCTGTAAAATCTATTGCATTAATGTGTGTTCTGGCTGCCTTAATTTGGAAAGCTTCATCCTTGGCCGAGGTCCAGGAGTGAACAAATACCCCAGCTTTCTTATCTAAACTGAGTGTTATCTGATTTTCCTAAAGTTGGATTGTTACTTTCTTTAGCTCAGCATGAAGAATAGTGTTAATCTTACTAGTCCCCTCGTCAGATAGCAGCAATATAGTTTCATCAGCTTACATGTAAATAAAATATTTATCAACCTGAGAGAGAGAAAAAATATACATATACACGAAAAGGAGGGAGTAAACAAACAATTCCAATATTGATTGTGGCATCTGAAAAACAATCCATGTATAGTTTCAACTTGTTGCTTCTCTTTTTAAAACAAGATTGTAATCATCAGAAAACTCAGTTATTAAATATCTAACAGAGAGCTGCCTTAGCAGAAATTGTGATGAACTCTTCTACATAAAACAGTTCTCGAATGAAGTGTCAAAGTTCTGTATTTCAATCTCTTATCTAAAGAGGAAACTATTTCATTTGTAATGAAAGAACTAAAAAGTCATTCATATTATGAGCAGAGACCGTTAAATGAATGTGATTGAGCTATGGACAAAATTCCAGTTTGGGTTTTATTTATGTTAAAGAGAGGTGAAACACATTAACTGATAGATAATTTCAAGGAACGTGAAAGATGGATTCCTCCACCTGTCTGTATCTGGGACAGACTTTTTTTCTGCTAATGCTTTTCACCTCTGACAGTCACTGGTAAAACTAAAAGGAAAATTTACCACCATTCCCACCCACAGCAAGTCTCTGGAAGGGCACGAAAAAGACTGATCATTGTTAATAACACTGTAGATATGATACAGCAGGCTTCATGGAACAGGTGGTTATTATACAGAACTTTAACAAAATATTTACCATTCATCCTATAGTCCCAAAGAATCTATAATTATGATGGGCTGTCATGGGACCTAGTGCTGTGCAGAGGAATCACTTCAGCAATTTCCAAAAATATACTATATCTGCCATCTAGCAGTACTGATTTTTTATTTTATTTTGGCGGCTGCCATAAGTCACTTTTGATGTTTTCATCAGTCTATCACAGATATTTATAGAGGATAAATATTTTCTAGAGTCTTTGAAAATCCAGAAAGGAGATTAAAGCAACATGAATTACACAGGAATAATGATGAAACAGAATGCATTCATAAATTCCACCACAACCGTGCCAACTTGCAAGTCAATGATTCAATAAGAAATATAAATAGCCCCCCAGTTGCAAGACAGCACTGACAATTATTGATTTAGGAGTATTGTAAAATATTTGAGAGAGATCTATAGTCTGAGTGAAGTGTAAGTACATAGTTTCACACTGATGTTAACTCCCTTGATTTCTGAGGTTTCATTTACTGCTTTGACATATCAGTGTTTTGAGATAATATTTTGTGTTCTGGTATAAAGTTGCATTATCTCAAGAGTTTATGTGAAACTATACTTGTTTATTTGGGACAGATTATGATACCCTTATTCACAACAAGTAGCACCTTACTCCAGGAGTAGCTGCAGTGAAGTCAATGGGAGTGTTTGCCAAGTAACTTACTGCTCACTAAGTGCATTGGAATCCGGTTCTTACATATTTTTCTTTGACACCAAAATGTTAATAATTGGAAGATTTTAAACCCAAAGGGCCAAATTCTAAACTGATTTATAGCCAGAGCAACTATGTAGGCTTTATGAGACGTAAATCAGCACATTGTTTAGTGTAAACAGCTAGCAGTTGAAACAAAAGCAAAATTATAGTATTAATAAAAAGAAACACTGAAGAAAACATTTCATGAACCTGGAAAAGAACTAGGTATGATGGTTAAATCTTCTGCTGTTTACTCTTTCATGCTGGTGTATAAAGAAAGTGTTAACCAAAGAGGAGAACTCTTTATGGGTTGGGTAAATATCCCGGTGTTTAATCTATTTGAAAATATTGTCAGTTAGCTAGATATATCTGTTCTTGATGCTGTTGGCATAAATATGTAAGGAAAACTTTGTGCATAATGTTTTACTTTGAGGAATCAACCATGCCAGCTAGAATGGCACAATACATTTATGCATTACAGGAACCAAAAAGTGATCTCCTTGTCTATATATGTCAAATTAATAACATTGCATGGGACCTCAGAAAAGAGACATCTTCATAACTGCCACAAAATGAAATTGGGTTTGCTGCTTTAAGTTGTTTTCAGTCCTTCACTTACTACCCAGATAAACTTAAAACAAACAGATTTTATTCAAATTGACTTTGCATAGATCATACAAAAGTTTATCTAGGGAGTTGATGAAAACTATTATAAGATCAGGCATCCTTTTTATGGGAGAGAAGGGCTGATCAATGATTATTGAGCTATGCATGATGCATACTAATATACGGCCCAAGACATAACACCTTACGGCCCTTAAAGTTTCAAGAAAAAAAAAAAAAAAACACAGAAAATGTAGATCAATCAATACGAAAAGTTAATGTAACCTTGGTCAATACAGTAATCACTTCTGTTGTACATACAATTGTAGAGGGTCATCATACCAAATACTACATGCTGTAACATATATATTTTGCTTTATATAGTCACATATAAACTTACACTAAGAATATGGTCTTTAATTACACTTATTTAACAATCTAGCAGCATTAGCATTAGTACTGGAAAAATATCCTTTTCCTTTACTATTCAGGTGTTAGCCTAATCAGTCTGCTCACATGTGGTGTCTAACTAAAAAAACATATGGACATTTACTGGAGGCAGTCAGATTTCAGTAGCTATTAGGGAGGAAGTTCAATTTTAAACATGTTTTCCGATAAGAGTCCCTCCCAAGGGAGGGTGCATGAGGAATAGGATGAAAATGGTTAAGTCAATACAAGACTGACTCCATTACTCTTGCCATCTGTTTATCATGGACCTTGCTACAGCTGTTTTGCACTCTTCTATTGACTAAAGGATATTAATATCGCTTGACAACTGCCTGGTGTATGAAATAAATGATTATCTCAATTTTTGCCTAACAGCTGTTGATTCATCCATGCTAACATATTTGTGGTGCATCAATCATGTATTTAGAAGGTGGACAGGTCTCATTCTACATTTGGTGGGAGAATAATGGACAATGTAGAAAGGCGGATGGTAGGAGTTAATGACAGGGCTGTACAAATAACTTGCAAAGTTTTAATAAACTACACATCAATCACATTGCAAAGATGACTTCTTCCCCAGGCTGAAAAACCCTGCAGGTGTGTAGATAAGAGTTATTGCCAAAATATAACTCAAATAAACATCAGCTTCCTAAGTTACTCCAGATAACTGTTTTCAAACTCGATGGTTGTTTTGAAAAGTTTTTCAGCTCTGGTAATACTAGTGGAAAGAATGACTCACAAGCAGCATTTGAGATAAAGGACAGAAACTACAGAAGAAATTTTAGTTTGATGATGAAAGATTCTTGGCTCTGAGGGAGAAGTAGGTTTGTTTAGCCTTTTTCTGTAACTGGAAACTTCTCGTAAAAGTTTTCCTTTTTTTCCAAAATTTTCCAGTTTTTCATTGAAATGGGATTTTTTAAATTCTCTTTCCATTGTTTTCCACTCCATTGAACACATTAGAATGAATGGTGTCCAGGGTGCCTTTGGGTTCCTCCCCCCCCCCCCCCATTTCTTAATTTTTCCTTTTTTTTCCCCCACAGCCACTCTGCAACTTCTCACAGCTTCCACTTTTAAGAAGTTATAGAGCAGGAAAAGAAAAAAATAGAAAAATGAAAAAGTGAAGAAAAATTCAAACCCTTTAAATCATTTGTTCCATTGCACTGCATTCACTGGCAAAATGGGAGGAGGAGATGGTAAAAGGGGGATAAAAACAAACAAAACAAATTTAAAATGTCATATTTTTAATGAAAATTTGTTCCATTTTACAGTATGAATATTTCAAAATTCTTCACAAACCTGTTTCCTTTTTTCAACCAGTCTTCCTCAAACCCCACCTTTTGAGGATTTTTGGAGTTAGCACCACAATGTACAGTAGTTTTGATAGGAATGAGCTATTTGAGGTTTCTGTGGAACCTAAGTGTGAGCCTGTGTTCATACCTCAGTGGAACCCACAATGAGAGCTGGAATGTAAGCTGCAGGCAGGTTTGAGTCTATTTATATACACTAATTAAATGTCTCTCACTATGTAACTCTTCTGGCAGTTGACATCAGCAGCAACAAGGGCTGGGTTCCATATCTAGGGGTTACTCTTAACATTACAAAACAGAACCTACTTGAGCGCCCACCCAGAAATCTGGAAGATTGAACACCACTCTTGGCACCTCTAAAAATCAATACTTCCCACTTGCAAGTCCTGACTTTTGTGTAGGGGACTGGACTAGATGACCTCTCAAGGTCCCTTCCAGTTCTATGATTCTAAGTACTGAGTTTGTGTATAACAAAAGAAAACTTTTAATAAAAGGAGAAGGAACACAGCATTAACTTTAAAAAGTACCAAAAAATTATTTAAAAGTATGCAAGCAATAAGTAAACACCTGCCCCACAGTAGTTTTTTGCAATAGTCCTTTGCCTCAGTTTCCTACCTTGCAGTGCGACAGTGCAATGGACGAAAGCCCCTTTAACACACCACTTACGGTTCGTTCTCTCGGATCAGTGAAGTCCCAGAATCTCAGGGTATGTCCAGGTGTGTTCACCTCTTGCCCATGTGAAGGTTGCTGCTGCTGCCCACTAGCGTCATTGTTGCTTCTGCTGCTTGCTGCTCTTTAGTTGTGATGACACAGTCTCAGGTTCCACCATTTAATCCACTTCTTAGTGATTTCACTCAGTAGTGGAGAACCTCACTTCTGCTGCATCCTCTGCCTTGTCTTTCACCACAATACGGTCCCCCCATCAGGTCTAAGCCTTAGGCCCTAAATCAGATAACCTGGAATATAACCCAAAATGATGCTCACATTTTAGGGAAATATAACATAGCCTCACCAAATAGCTTTAGTACTCACTAGTGTATAATGATCACACTATGCACTCTAAATATGCTGGCTCCTCTGTGTGTCCACCTGCTACATGTTCACATATTGATTTATTTCACCAACATTGGCTTGTCTATATCACTCACATAACAGTTGACTATTAATATATCCTGTTACTTCCTGCTTACATCCTTTTCAGTATAGCCCGTATTTTCTGTGCCTGGCTTAAAGCTCTTTCTTCAAATCACAAAGAAATAGTACAAAAAATAAATTGGCCAATACTACAAAATGCCATAGCAGGATACAGATTTGCTGCCATGGCAAAGACAAAGTGGTCTAGAGACTCCTTTAGAGAAAATGGAGTACCAGCAAGTTAATGACCAAAGAGATCTAGAGCTTTTATGTTTTTTAATTTTCAGAAAAAAATAGTTTCAAGAAAAAGCTATGCTAGAAACTTTTTATACAGCCTTGTTTGTTTAGCCTTTTCACTGCTGTTACACCATACATGTATCTCAGCAGAAGTTCTCATAAGAGATGGTTCAAAATTAGAATCTCAACTCCAAACCTATTTACATTGCAGAGTAGAGTCATTTCAGATTAAATCCATAAATCCAAGTCTGTCTCCTGTGATAGACCCAAACCAGTTGGGAACAGCAGAGTAGCAGAAGGGAGATATACTGGCCACTGGATAAGTAATTTTCTGTTCCCTGAGTGACCAGAGCAGAGGCTGCTCCAGGCTAATAGACCACCTGACTCCAATTAACCTAAGAGTCAGGTGAGGCAGTTAAGCACCTGACTCTAATTAAGGCCCCTCTGATGCTATAAAAGGGCTAATTCCAGTCAAGCCAGGGGGAGCCAGAGGAGAGGAAGTGTGTGGGAGCAAGAGGGAGCAGAGGTGTGCAAGAAGCTGAGAGTGAGTAGGCGTACTGCTGGAGGATGGAGAAGTACAAGCGTTATCAGACATCAGGAGGAAGGTCCAGTTGTGAGGACAAAGAAGGTGTTGGGAGGAAGCCATGGGGAAGTAGCCCAGGGAGTTGTAGGTGTTGTGCAACTGTACCAGGAGGCACTCTAAACAGCTGCAGTCCACAGGGCCCTGGGCTGGAACCCAGAGTAGAGGGTGGGCCTGGGTTCCCCCCATACCTCCCAACTCCTGATCAAACACAGGAGGAATTGACCTAGACTATAGCTTCTACCAGAGGGAAGGTCTCTGGACTGTTTCCTGACCCCAGGGTTAATCTGTGAAGCGAGCAAATCTGCCAATAAGTGCAGGACCCACCAAGGTAGAGGAGGAACTTTGTCACAACTGGTGTGAGGAGTGGGATTTGGGGTGCACCGCGTGGCAGAAGGAGGGTTATTTAAAAAAAAAAAAAAAAGAGGGTTTATTTATTTTTTTCACCACAATGGATGACGTAGTGCAGGCACTGATACAAGCTACGGCGGCCCAGCAGGAGGCTACCCGTGTCCAGGCAGCTGCCCAACAGGAGGCAGTGCAGCTGCAGCAAGAGACTAATCGCTTGCTGATGGACCAGGCTGCTCAAGATGGAGCTATGTTGTGAGAACTGGTAAGCCAGGTAAAGACCCTTACAGAGCTGAATCGTGGCCATGATGGGATGCGGCTCATACGGGCCAGCCATTGGCTGCAGAAAATGACGCAGGAGGATGATGTAGAGGCATACCTTCTGGCCTTTGAGAGGACAGCCCTACAGGAGGCCTGGCCTTAAGATCAGTGGTCTGGCATCCTTGCCCCATTCCTGTGTGGGGAGGCCCAGAAGGCCTACCATGATCTGCCTGAAGAGGCTGCAGCAGACTACCCCCAGCTGAAAGCAGAGATCCTGGCCAGATCTGGGGTAACGACTGCAGTGCAGGCCCAGCGGTATCACGAGTGGAGGTACCAGGAAAACACAACCCCGTGGTCCCAATTGTATGACCTCATCCATCTTGCACGAAAGTGGTTGCAAACTGAGTCCCAGAATCCGGAAGAGATACTAGAGGTTCTGGTCATTGACCAATACATGAGGGGACTACCGCCAGACCTTTGCGCCTGGGTAAGCCAGAATGAACCCTGCACCTACGACAAGGTTGTCGCATTGGTAAAGAGGCGAAGGATGGCGAGGGAGCTGACCCGACCAGTTAAGGAAGAGGCACCCCGGGTTAAATTAGCAGCACCAAGCCCCAAAGCTTGGGTGACTGGGCCACCAAGAGGGCCCAGGTGGAAAAAGAGAGGGGCTGAAGTCCCACTAGAGGCCACAAAAAGTCGGAGCACTGAGGGAGAAGAGGATCGGGATGTTAGACTGCCCAAACCAAGAGACCTGGGAATGCCTAGGGCTCCATACAGATGTTATGCCTGTGGGGAGTGGGGACACATAGCTGCACAGTGTCCCAATGCTGAGGAGCCTATGCAGTGTAACCTGGGGAACTGGGCAGACTCATGCTCCCTAATCCACCTTGTGGGGGTCTCACTAACTCCACATATGTATACCAGACCAGTGAAACTAAATGGGGTAGAGACCACAGCACTGGTTGATTTGGGGAGTGCTATCACGCTTGTCTCGGGGAAACTCATGAAGCATAGTCAGCAGCTGTGGGCTAAGCATACGGGGATAACCTGTGTCCATGGGACAGTTGGTTATTATCCTACCATCCCAGTAAAAATCGAGATTCAGGGGAACACTACTGAGGTTGCAGCAGGTGTAGTCCCTAAACTCCCATACTCGGTGCTCCTAGGGAGGGACTTCCCAGGGTTTGGAGACTTACTCCCAGTAAGGGGATTGGAGAAAGTGAGGCATCCACAGTAGACTGTCAACCCCCAGTCTTCTCTGAAATATCCCCAGATTTGTTCTCCACTCCCAGGCAGGGTAGAAAGACAACAAAGGAAAGGAGGGCAGCTAAGGCCTTGGGAACCCGAATACTGACCCAAAGCCAGAGGGTTGCTCTCGTAGGTAAGTGGACCCAAGCAGCTGAAAAGGAGGCCACCCAGGAGGGAGAAGCACCCGAGTCCGACCCCCACCCTAACACTTCTGAACCAGTAGAGGCAACAGAGACTGGTCCCCTAGATCTTGGGCAGATTAGCCCCAGGAGAGGAAATTTTGGACAGGACCAGGCAGAAGACCCAAAGTACGACAACCTTAGGAAGGAGGTGACTGAAATAGATGAGGTCCCCGTGGAAGGGAAAACCCAGGCACCAGGACCCTACTTCATAATGAAGAAGGATCTCTTATACCGGGTTGCACCAGTACAGGGGCAGAAGGTACAGCAGATCCTAGTACCTCAAAAACACCAGAATGCTGTATTATGTCTTGCCTATAGTCATCTTTTTGGGGGACATTTGGGGGTAGAGAAGATCCTGGCCAGGGTCCTACGACGGTTCTTCTGGCCCGGAGTACATGAAGAAGTGCGGAAGTACTGTGCATCCTGCCCGGAGTGTCAGCTGCACAGTCCCCATCCCCACTTGAGGGCACCTTTAGTACCCCTTCCTATTATAGAGGTCCCCTTCGAGCGAATAGCCATGGACCTAATGGGACCCCTGGAGAAGACAGCCCGGGGCCACCAATATATACTTGTCATTCTGGATTATGCTACTCGCTACCCAGAAGCCGTCCCCCTGCGAAATGCGGCCTCTAAAATGATAGCTAAGGAGTTGGTGGGGATCTTTGCCCGAGTGGGGCTACCAAAGGAGATATTAACAGACCAAGGAACCCCATTTATGTCAAAGCTAATGAAGGACCTCTGTACGCTGCTCCATATACATACCCTGAGAACTTCAGTTTATCATCCGCAGACTGATGGATTGGTAGAAAGGTTTAACCGAACCCTCAAGGCTATGATAAGGAAGGTGGTAAGTCAGGATGGGAAGGACTGGGACACCCTACTACCTTACCTTATGTTTGCTATCCAGGAGGTACCTCAGGCCTCAACTGGATTCTCCCTCTTTGAGCTGTTATATGGGTGCAATCCCCGAAGCATCCTGGACATAGCTGAGGAAATTTGGGAGGAGGAACCCAGTGAGGGGAAGAACATAATAGAGCATGTGCTACAGATGAGGGACCGGATAGTCCGGGTCACTCCCATAGTGAGGGAGCACCTAGAAAAGGCCCAAGAGGCCCAGCAAACGTACTATAATCGTCAAGCCAAGGTTCGTCAGTTTCAGCCCGGTGACTGAGTAATGGTACTGGTACCCACGGCTGAAAGTAAGCTCTTGGCCCAGTGGCAAGGGCCCTACGAAATAGTTGAACCCGTAAAGGAAGTAAATTACAAGGTGCAACAACCAGGACGTCGAATACTAGAACAGATATATCATGTCAACCTTCTGAAACCCGGGCATACCCGAGAGGCGTGCAGAGTGATTCGGGAAGACCTACACCCAGGGAACAAAAACCCTGGACAGGTGAGGGTGTCTCCCAATCTAACGACAGCCCAGAAGAAAGAGGTAACTGAGATGATCGCCCAATATCAAGATGTATTCTTAACAAAGCCGAGTCGCACAACTGGGACATATCATCACATCGTCACGAACCCTGGGGTCAGAGTAACAATGAGGCCCTACCAGGTGCCAGCAGCCAAAAGGGAGGAAATAAAAGTGGAAGTCAGGAAAATGCTGGAGATGGGGATCATTGAAGAATCTCAGTCAGTGGTCCAGCCCAACAGTGTTGGTGCCCAAACCTGATGGCACGACGAGGTTCTGCAATGACTTCCGGTGACTAAATGAGATATCCCAGTTTGATGCCTACCCTATATCCCGCATAGACGAATTAGTAGACCGTCTGGGGAATGCCTGGTACTTAACGACCCTAGACTTGACAAAGGGGTACTGGCAGATTCCTCTAGCTGAAGATGCAAAGGAGAAGACTGTGTTCTCTACACCAGAGGGTCTTTTCCAGTATACAATATTTCCTTTTGGACTACATGGGGCCCCAGCTACCTTTCAGCGTCTCATGGACAAGTTATTACACCCCCATGCCAGCTATGCTGCAGCCTACTTGGATGACATGGTGATTCATACCCCAGACTGGGAAACCCACTTGAAGAAGGTGGGGGCGGTCCTTGATACCTTCAGGTGAGTTGGCCTTACGGCAAACCCTGTTAAGTGTGCTGTGGGGTTCACAGAGGCCAAATATCTTGGCTATGTGATAGGAAAAGGTCTGGTGAAACCTCAACTGAATAAGTTAGAGGCCATCCAAAATTGGCCACGACCAAGTAGTAAGAAGCAGGTCCGAGCATTCCTAGGGGTGGTGGGGTATTACCGGCGTTTCATTCTCCATTTTGCCACAAGGGCAAATCCCCTAATGGACTTAGTGAAGGCCCGTGGTCCGGATCCAGTCAGATGGTCCGACGCAGCAGAGAGGGCATTTGCAGACCTACGGACTGCCCTCTGCAGTAACCCTGTATTGATAGCTCCAGATTTCACCAAAGAATTCATCCTTCAGACAGATGCATCCGAGGTGGGGCTAGGGGCTGTCCTGTTGCAGATGGCTTTGGAAGAGGAACACCCAATTCTCTACCTCAGCAAGAAACTCCTTTTGAGGGAACAAAAATACGCAGTGGTAGAGAGAGAGAATGCCTTGCCGTAAAATGGGCCATGGAAACGCTGCGTTACTACCTGCTGGGGTGCAGATTTGTCCTTGTGACCGACCATGAACCTCTTCAATGGATGCAACGGAACAAGGAAAAGAACACAAGGGTAACCAGGTGGTTCTTATCCTTCCAACCTTTCCAGTTCCGCATACAGCACAGAGCAGGGAGTCGCCATGGCAGTGTACACTATCTGGTATCCCAAGCTGCCCAACCCCTTGGTGTTTAACAGGGGGGAGGGATATGTGATAGACCCAGACCAGTTGGGAACAGCAGAGTAGCAGAAGGGAGATATACTGGCCACTGGATAAGTAGTTTTTCTGTTCCCTGAGTGACCAGAGCAGAGGCTGCTCCAGGCTAATAGACCACCTGACTCTAATTAAGGCCCCGCTGATGTTATAAAAGGGCTCACTCCAGTCAAGCCAGGGGGAGCCAGAGGAGAGGAAGTGTGTGTGACAAACTGGGAGCAAGAGGTGTGCAAGAAGCTGAGAGTGAGTAGGCATACTGCTGGAGGACTGAGAAGTACAGAGGTATCAGACATCAGGAGGAAGGTCCGGTGGTGAGGACAAAGAAGGTGTTGGGAGGAGGCCATGGGGAAGTAGCCCAGGGAGTTGTAGGTGTCATGCAACTGTACCAGGAGGCACTCTAAACAGCTGCAGTCCACAGGGCCCTGGGCTGGAACCCGGAGTAGAGGCCGGGCCTGGGTTCCCCTCATACCTCCCAACTCCTGATCAAACACAGGAGGAATTGACCTGGACTATAGCTTCTACCAGAGGGACGGGGTCTGGACTGTTTCCTGACCCACAGCAAATCCGCCAATAAGCGCAGGACCCACCCAGGTAGAGGAGGAACTTTGTCACACTCCTTAGTTCTGACTACAGGTTATATTAAAAAAGAACCTGCTTTCAGGTTATGATTTGGATGGAACCCAAGTCTCATAAGAAATGCTTTTTTCACAAGATTTCCACCCAGTTTGGTGTAAGTCTTTTGATACTACAGCTGACCTTGAAAGATTTCTTCAAATAAGAGCAGGAACTTGTGAGAACAGCCTGCAAAATGTAACTGGTGACAAATCTGAATCCAAACTTCAGTTTTGAGCCTTAAACCGAAACCTAATATTATTAACCTTATGGAAACATTGCCTCCTAAGCCTACCTCTAGTTGTAATACTATCATAGTCATTAGCATTGGGAAAGACCTAACTCATTTAGTTCCACATTTTGCTAGTGCAGAATTGCTTCCTCCAGTATCTTTTCTAGTGTTTCCTCTATTCAAATAAATTGAATGTCAGTATGTAACTGCAGCCACAGTAGACAGAAACATTTCCTGAAAGTAATTGGTACATCTAGCAGCATCCAAGGAGGTAATTTTGAGACCAATTGTGCACAAGTTCACAAAGGTTCAGCCTGAATGTTCATCTTGAACTTTGTAATGTTGGTGTTATTAAGTCTGTGTCCTGTTCATTTAATATGATTTCAACATAACAAAGATGAGATGTCTAGGACTTTTAAGTTTTCAATAGTACATCTCTACCCTGATATAACACTATACAGCCCACCACCTCAGGCTATGATCTTGTCAGATCTTGCAAACTAAACAGGCTCGGTCCTTATTAATACTTGGATGGAAATTTTTCAGGGAAAACCCTGAGTGAATGCTGCAGAAAGGGGTGTTAATGATTAGAAAGCGGCATTCTTACTTCTGAGAAGTATTCTTGAAGGAATTGAACTCTGCTGCTGGAGATGCTGTCTTGTTGAAGAGATGTTAAAAAAAATAATCAAGATTATGTCCACTTGTGATCATTAAAGATCCCATTGCACAAGTTGCAAAAAGCCAGGTGTTAGCCTGGTAATATAGATTAATTCTGTATTTAGTAGATACGTTCTGCCTCCCTAATTCCCCCTTGCCATTTTAATTGGAAACTGTGCTGAACTGCTATGCAGTGTCACTGTGCTCTGTTAAACAGCTGCTGAATTCTCAACCTCAATGAATCCATTCGTGCAGCTTGAAAAACGCTTGTGGATAAAAGTGTAAGTAATCATCAGAGCTGTACTTTGTTTTCACATTTCTCATACAAATCCAGTAGAAAAAGTTAATTAGCTATGATACAATTTGGGGACACATCCTTCTCGGAAACTGTGGGCTGACACAAATTTGATATATTATTGACATTCGATTTATAAAATAAAACTCCTTTTGCTTTTCTTTGTGCATTGAGTATGGGAGCTATACTTTCAAACATAATATGCCCAATTCACCACTGTTACTCCAGTTTTATTCTGGTGTAACTACATTTATTTCAGAGACATAAAGCAGTGGTGAATTAAGTCCATATGTCTTATTGTGGCATATATTTGCCAGATTTTTAATCAAATATAATTTGTTTAGTTCACAAGCATTATTCCTTATTTCTATAGATATCATATAATTCATAGAAAAACTCTCTCTACCTTTGCAGTGTCAGATTGTGCAAAGCCCTACCTAAATGTGCAAAAAAAGAAAGGGAGCTTGGGAGGAAAGAGAACAAAAAAAAATCTGGACTCTCTGGTGAAGCTGAGAGCTGTGATCCCTTTATCTTTTTTAGTCACTATAAACTGTTTGTTCATGGCTTAGATACAACAGCGATAGAAACCTTAAAAATACTTAAGATTGGTGAGATTCAGCCAGCTAGCTTTCAGCCATGCTTTAGTCTCTGCCAGACACTGGGAAATTCACTCAGCAACTCTGGAAGGTTCACATGAGCTGGCGATATAAAGCGGGATCACATCCATGTACTGAAGGCAACCTAGTCTATAATACATCACCAACTCTCCTAACTGCTTTCACATACACATTGAATAGGAGGAGTATTCTGAATTGCTCAGTGTTTTGAAAAACTACCAACAGCAGATAATTAAATGACACTGAGATGATATGTCAGACCCAATCTCCCATGACTAGTCTGACTGTTCAAAAGCAGCTAGTCAGACAGGATTCAGCACAAGGTCCTCCATTTTTCCTGTGAGAAATGAAGTGCAGTGCAATGTGGCAAATTCTTCACTTGTGATTTGAATTAAGCAAAAACAAGGTGCAAAGCCACAATCATTCAGGTCAAGCTATTCTCCAATAGCCATATAAACGCTTGTATTAATTGGGGGACTCGGATTATTATGCAAAGGCCCAAGGAGCACACTGGCCTAAATTCTGCCCTCAGTTACCTCTGTGCAATCCCGATGGACTTTTTGATATAATCTGAGCACTTATTTTTCTTAATTCGGTAATATCTGTTTTACATATTATAATACAATGAGCCTGACTCTCCTCTCCCTTCCACCAATGTAAAACACCAGTAGCTCCATTGTAGTCACTGGAGTTATCGGATGTAAAACCCATATAAATACGAACAAAATCTGGCTCACAGTGATGAGGAGGCTGCATCTTCTTCCTGGTTAAAGCTGAATGAGCTTTTATTATAAATTTCAGTCTCTGTATAAACTTTAGCTTGGAAAAGTAGATTGGCCTGAAAATTTCCAGATTGACTCTGGGCCAATGAAAAACCCATGCACCCCCCTTTTTTATTTGAAAACCAATGCTTTCATTGATATACAAAATAAACAATAAATAAAGAAATAACAAAACACACACAAACAAAAATACCTGGGAAGTTCCAAAAAGAAAAGCAACAACAAAAACTATTTTTTTTTAAGTTAGGGTTTCTAAGTACAGTACCGTAGTTACTGACCACATTACATACTCAAAGCAAGGAAATAGCAAATACTACACAGCCCATCTACTAACCATGAATACATTTTTCTTAGCAAGTGTAAGGACTGGCCAAACACAAATTGGAAATCTGAAGATTCATGAGGCAATTGGAGCTGCTCCCTGATTTGCTCTGCAGCAGCAGTGAGGCAATGTAGGGGGGAGCTCTCCCTGAAGGACCAACTGCGTAACAAAAGCAGCTGTTTTCAAAGGTCCTGGTAACTGCAGTATCTGTTACATGTAGTCACATGTTTTAAGGTGTCTTTACAAGTATAATCATTAAAATAGTTCTTTTTAAAAAAAAAAAAAGCTCAGATTCTACTGAAGGTGGCTAGCATTGGTCCTGCTTAGCTGGGAAAGATTCCTACTCTCCCCAGACAAGAGGGATTTTGTCAGGTTGGTTTAATATTTAAGCAGGTGTGCATATATGTCCATGACAAAAAAGTTGAAAAGGGGATTAAGAGGTCTATTTACTGAAAGTGCAAGTGAATAGTGGGAGACATATAAACAAACACTTGTTTAAAAATAACATGCAGTGTGCATTAATACAAAATAAAACAGGCTTAACTTTTGAGCCATCTTCTCTGTCTTTTTCAGTTCTCTTCCTCACTCTCTCTTTTCCCTTCCTGTCCCCATAGTTGTAAACGAATACACAAAACTGCAGCCCCCACAACTTATAAAATTACTATATCAATATATTTGCAACATGAAACAGTCAACTTGCTGGTGATTAAATGCTATAATTCTTACTCCCACCCTCTTAATTAAATTGACTGTCTTTCTACTATTTTACTTAGTAAAACTGTTTAATCAATTTTATGAAAAAGAATACTGGAAAATGTAACATGACAAGTAGAGGAAATGCTATTCTTATCTTAAGTGAGTATCATTGTTTTCATTAGAAAGATGCCTTTCTGACAGAGAATGCCAACAAACACTTGTGGGTATTTTTAACTTTTTTTCCCTTATACCAGGGATATTTGATATTAGATTGGATTGTCCAATTTTGAGAGTTTCTGAGCTAGACTTTGATCTGGGTTATGTTTTTTTAATGTACAAGGAGCAAACAATATATTTTCAAATGGTCTTTATATCAGATTCAGGAAAACAAAAAAGAGAAAGAATGGATTAAAAACTGAATGAGAGAAAGAGAAATCTTAACATTCTGCCTCTGAAATAAAATATAAAATACCCCACAGCTGTCCCTTCTACGGGCACAAACACAATAAAAAGAAAACCATCTCCTTTGACTTATATAGTTACTACATACACCACAAGCTTCACTGAAGTTATTCCTAATTTACACCAGTGTAACTGAGATCTGGAGTGAAATCCTGGTCCCAATGAAGCCAATGGCAAAACTCCCCCTGACTTTAACCGGGCCAGGATTTCATCCAAGAATTTGGCCCAAAATCTTTACATAATTTTATTGCTGGAAAACTTTAAAAAATATGAAACTTAACAGAATTCAAGTTCACTGATTCAGATTTTATTCTCTGTGATTGCTTAATAAACTTAAGCACCTTAAAGAAAAAGAAATGATCTTAAAGAAAATGGCAGTAATAAAAATTCTACACATATTTCCTTAAGGCTCAGTTGAAACCTGATAGATGCTTATGCACATCAGAGTATATTTTCAAAACTCCACAGACATGCATGCTAGTAGATTTCTGAGGATACATAATGATGCAAATGCCTTGTACCTACAGGTAGATGTTAATCCTTTGGCTGAAATAAGTATAGTCAAAATGTTGATGACAATTTTATAGACAAGGAGCAATAGTGCCACCGGAGCAGTGGCTGAATTGGCAAGCATCTTATACTTAGCTTTAAGTGGCCAAATATACATTTTTAAAAACTTGATGAAGTGAATCACTTCATTAAGAACTGATTGGCTAACTTTCATCAGAGACTTTTTTCCCTTTTCATCTAGGCTATAGTGAAAGACTCTAAAAATAAACCCATAATCATATGATATTAACCTTTCTACCTGAACAGACAAAGGGCCAGATTTTTAAAAGAAATCAATGGTAGTTAGGTGCATAAATATATTTTAAAATCTCTCCTAATGCAAAGAAGTTCAGAAGAAAGGCTATCCCTCTTTCGTGATCCACTATGATATACATATTTGTAGCCTACAGAAGTACTGAGACCACGGTCCAACAAAATGAACTTTTATCCGTTTATGGCAGAACCAGTTTGTTTTCAAATGCATAAAAGTATTAGATTGATAACAATGATAAATTATTCACACTGGTGCCAGATAGGGATATGCAGGCATCTGAATACTGAAGTCTTCCTGTCAGTCTATCACTCATACCCATCTTACAATACACCTCTACCCTGATATAACGTGACCCGATATAACATGATTTCGGATATAAGGTGGTAAAGCACCGCTCTGGGGGGGAAGTTTGCACTCCAGCGGATCAAAGCACGTTCGATATAATGCAGTTTCACCTATAACGCAGTAAGATTTTTTGGCTCCCGAGGACAGCGTTATATCAGGGTAGAGGTGTAGTTCTCCCAAATCTTCAATCCTCAAATAAGCAACTCTGGCTCCCTCCCCATTAAACCCCTACACACTATCACGTTCTATCCCCTTTCACCTTCCAATACTCTAATGATTTTCCACGTTCACTGTCACCCTCTAATACAACCAGGCCCATGTCCTTCCCTTATAATCTTATTCCAACCCTGGTTTCCTCAAGATTGCTTTTCATGACCTCACTGATTCATGCATTCTAAAGTATCCAAAACCATATTATCTGACTGTCAACATAATATGGTGGGTTTAACTCATGTGTACTAGGAATGGGGCACAGCTAACTAATTTCACCCAGACACCAAACCACCATCCAGTGATATCGACAAACAAATTACCAATCCTCTGAGCCAATCATTTCCCTCTGTTAATGCTTTCCTATGGAATACAAGCCTTTTGACATGTATTTCAAAATAATGGAAACTGTATGCTTGTTGTATTCTTGTTCCTGTAATTTTCCTGTTTTCCAAGAATCTAGAAGACACTAAAGAATTGCACAGAACACAATCTGATTGCCATTGTCAGCACTTGGACCTTATTAATGATCACTGTTTAAATAATGTGCCTCTAGTAAGGATCTGTATAAACTCTCATTGTCTCTGAGAAGATTATTAGGATCACGTTATCATTCATTTAGCAACATTAGCACAGCTTGAGGTATCATTGCATTCTTAACAGAAAGATCTTGCCGCTGGTGTTTTCTCATTTGTTTGGAATAAGGGGTTCTAAATAAATCAACGGGATTCAATGTAATTACACACTTGTGAAAGGAAACAACAGATTTCAGAGTGTAACACCTAATAAAAAGATAATGGTCTTGTAAGTTTGATTAAGGTAGAAAATACCCAGGTCCAATCTATTAGCAGCTAACAAAAGCATAACATACTACACCATCTTAGTTAGCACTTGTAGCTAGCATAGTTCTGGTTCAGTTTCAATGTCTGGTATGGAGAGAATTTTTTTTAAAGACAACTATTAGCAGAAACCATTCAATCTATTATTCCCTAACAAGTCTATATGTTGTTCTCTTTGATCCTCAATAACCCATGTCATCTCACTATTCCACATATGACCATAAACCTTTCATTGTTTCTCTGACCTCTCAAATACCAGCATTGAAAACCTGATCCAGAACTCACTGAAGCCAAGTGGGAATCTTTCCAGTTAATTTTATGAAACTGGATCAGGCCTTAAGCTTGCTGGTGACAGTTGACTCTGAAAATCAGGTCTGATTTCTCATGAAGTACTTTAGGACCCTATAGCAGAAAGACTCCAAAAATCTCTCTGCCCACCTGATACCAACAGTATAAAGTTTGTTAACTATACTTTTTTACTGAGCCTGCCCATCATAGTTAGACATTATTGGGAAAATTTTCAGCACTCCTTTATAATATGACCACACATACACGCATAGTTCTTTTTGGCTGACATAAATATAAGAAACTGCAAAGTTTGCAGATGCATTCCTGGCCTTTGACACTTAGCAATAAAAAGTGTCCTCTATGCAACAGCACTTGACAGTAGAACCTCTGGTATGTTTCCCCTAGCTGGAAATCACTCTAAGAATTATTTGAGTGCAGATAATGCTGCCATATACAAACCAACGTGTGTATTGTACCACAGAACAAATGGAGGCATCAAGTATCAATGGCAAGATTTTCATCTGTGAATGTAAAGAAAATTTTTTTTTACTCACGGTCTAAAATTGCTAATCCTAGTCCAATGGTCACCTTTATAAACGTATCAATAAATGGTTATGTTAATAATTACAATATAGTATATAATTCATTTAACAAGTACAGGGAAGTTTAAGTAATACCACAAATACTGAGGTTAATTTAGGCAAAAATGGCACAGATGACAGCAGCTGAATTGGAAGGATGATGAGGAACCAGAGAAGGAGTCTAATTTATGCTTATTGAAAGTGCACTAGGAGCCTTTAAATGTCAACAAGAATAATTCCTTGACTTGGATGAGTTTCCTGCTGAATACTATAGAGTACCAACCACACAGCAGTAGCCTGTGTATAATTCCTGCCAAACAGAATCCTTTCCTCTATTCCTTGCACTGTATAGAACATGTCTGTAACTACAGATACTTCATACCTTCCAGCTCTTTTTAAGTCATGAATTAAAAGTCAGGCTAAATCCTGAGGATCATAACTGAACTGCTTAGAATGAAGACTTAAAGAAATTTCTCTAAAACTTATGACTTTTACTATACACACTTTAAATTCTCCATGTAACACAACATTAGACAAGGTGCAGGCAGAATTTTTCAGAGATTTTTACCCATAGCTATGTCATTTTAACTTTGACTAACTTTTTATTTAAAGAGCCATAGGAGGAGCTTTTTAACAATATCCAGTGTATTTTACACTCTGTGTTTGTTAGGTCCTTCTGTATACTGTTTGATTATAAAACAGACATTAAAAAGCCATGACACTTTTATTTACCTTACACTCATGCCATTACCAATATGTGACATCAATCGCAGGCATGTGTTTGTAAAATGTGGAATGTTAATACAAACATTTCTAAACAGAAATAGTCTTCCTTCTTAGCACAAACATTAACAAATATGGTTGACATTAATTCATGTATAGAATTTCTAGTTAAAAACAAATTGAGCCATGCACTGTAAAGTCATCTTGGAAAGTCTCCTTCACCTCTCCATGACTTTGATTCCCCTTCTATAACATGGGGATAACAATACCTACACTTCTTTGTAAAGCACTTTGAGACGTATAGATGAAAAGCACCATATGGGCCTGATACACAACACCCTTGAAGCTAACGGAAAGACTACCTATGTCTTCAATGGGTTTTGAACGGGCCTTATATGAGCCTATTATTATTATTAATATCTCCCTATGGGATATCAATATCTTTAAAAGTGACAGTAACCAATAAATGAGTATGTAATATATGTTACATATCAAATTTATTTGATGGTTACTATTATTTTTATAACCTTTTTTATCTGCAAACAACAGGTACTTTGCTTTAGCTTGGGGTGGGCAAACTATGGCCCGCGGGCTGGATCCAGCCCATCAGGGCTTTGGATCCGGCCCACAGGATTGCCATTCCCATGACACCACAGGGCTAAGGCAGGCTCCCTACTTGCCCTGGCCCCATGCCACTCCCAGAAGCAGCTGGCACCATGTCCCTGCGGCCCCTGGAGGGGGGACAGAGTTTCTCTGTGTGCTGCCCTCGCCTGCAGGCACCGCCCCCCACAGCTCCCATTGGCCGGGAATGGGGAACCGCAGCCAATGGGAGCTTCGGGGGAGGTACCTGCAGGCGAGGGCAGTGCGTGGAGCCCTCTGTCCTCCCCATCCCTCAGGGACTGCAGGGATATGGTGCTGCCCGCTTCCAGGAGCAGCGCGGGGCCAGGACGGGCAGGGATCTTGCCTTAGCCCCGCTGCGCGCCACTGCCACCCTGGGGCCACTCAAGGTAAGCGGTGCCAGGCCAGAGCCCGCACACCGAACCCCTCCTGCACCCCAACCCCCTGCCCTGAGCCCCCTGCTGTACTTCGCACCCCATCCTGTATCCCAACCCCTTGCCCTGAGCCCCTTCCTGCACACCACACCTCCTCCCACACTCTGCACTCCCTCCTGCACCCCAACCTACTGCCCCAGCCCTACATTCATGGCCCGGCATGAGATGTGGCCCTCAGGCCAAAAAGTTTGCCCACCCCTGCATTAGCTTATACACTCAGTATATATGAACTAGTGCACCTCTTAAAAATAGACAAAAGGTAAATTCCTAAGAGAGGTACCGTGAAGATAGTGGGAACACCACATACACCAGATTTTGTAGATGGGGTAATAACTGCTGCACATTATGCGAGAATCTGATTTGATGTTCTGAATGGCATGTACTTACTTTTTGTAAGAACTGACACACATTGAGGTGACCCTTGGCTGATTCAATATAAAAGGCACTCTCTGGGAACCACATATTTCTTCAGATGTACAAAACCAGCTTCATTGCACAGTGATGTATTTTAATAATCAACAGAGGACTATTAAAAATAAAGTGTGGCATGTTAAGGCTGCTGCAGATATATTTTCCAGACCTATGTGGCCTGGGAAGTGAGATGTCATTTCAAAGGGGAGTCTACAACAGAGCTAAAAGCCGGAGTTAGAAGGAAAAGAGAAACACAAGAAGTTTATGTTTCCACTGGCTTCTAATGAAGCAAGATTATCTTTATTCTGAAATACTCAGATACAACCAGGCCTGTTTTTATAATTCATTATTTTCCTTTTCCTAGGATAATTCCAACGGCTATTTTTGAGGTCTGAAGGTTTATACACTTCTTATTCCACGCTATGCCAGATTACCAACTTGCTCTTTATTTTTCTATTTCACTGAATTGTTATTTCCAGAAACTCAAGATAGGGTGGCAGGTAATCAATGGTGCAATAAGCAAATGCTTGGTCACACTACAAAAAGTTACGCAATGTATTTAAGGCATTACATTGGGACTGAGGAGATCTGGGTGATTCCATTCCCAGCTCTGTCACAGATGTCCTATGTGATCTTGGGAAAATCCTTTAATCTGTTAGTGCTTCAGTTCCCCAATTGGAAAAAAAAAAGAGTGATAATACTGCCTTTCTCCCAGCTTTTGTCTGTCTGGTCTATTTAGATTAGCAGTTCTTTCAAGCAGAAAGTATCTCTTACTATGTTCTAACACAATGGGTCCCAATATCAGATGGGACCTCTATGCACAACTGACCTATTAATAATAATATTAATCAAAAGATATGTTTTCATATGTCCAGAGAAATCTAAATCCTGTAACATTTTGTGTAAGCCTTCATCAACCAAAGATCTAACTACCTAGTTTAAGCCTCTTATTTTTACAACTTTGTTTTCATGACACGTAACTGGGATGAGCTACTGATTTTTGACAGCACCTGCCTAGATGCAGATTATAAGTTATTTCAGAGAATCTTCTTAAGCTTTCCTGTGTATGACATGTTGTCTAAATGTTGTGTTATACCTGATAAACTCTGTCTGAGGTACTTCAGTTGATTAAAAAAACATCTGCAATACAGAATAGAAACAAGGTCAGAAAAATGGAACAATTAAACAAAAATTTAGTGTTGGGAAATTTAAAGGTGTAGCATTTCAACCCATCAGAAAAGACTAAACAAACCTTCCAGAACCTGACACAAGATACACAATATCCTGTATAAGATTTTACCAGTGAAACACCAGGATGGCCAGGTCTGGAGAGAAAGATTCAGACAACCAACCAAGGGCATATCTGGGGGAAGTGGAGAGCTGGTTTACCTACATGATCACAACTTTCAGGAAGATTTTGGTCCAATTCAGTTAAATGGCTAAACTTAAGTTTCGGGTCACTTCTTGTTTTGTTTCAAACTCATTTGTCTATTCTAACCGGGCTTACCTGGCTGGTTACATGTAAACAGTTATTTACTCTGGCCAAAAAAAAAAAAGTGTTTAGGATTTATTTATATGTAGTGGGAAAGATGAAGCCAAATTCTAAAGCAGGCATCTATTTAAAGCAAAAAGGTTGGAGAAATTTCAAGCCCATATAGTACTTAAGTTAAAGTTGAACCCGAGTATTTGGCTTGTAAAGGGGAAGGCTGGTCTTGTGGCTAAAGCTCAGACCTGGAAGTCAGGAGATACAGCTTCCTTTCCTGTCTTGGCCTTAGACTCCCTGAGTATCCTTAGGAAAACCGCGTAGGGCCAGAATATGAAAAATGGGGATGTGAAATACTTTACTCTGTCTCTCAGAGGTGCGGTGAAACTTAATTCACTTATTCTTGTAAACACTTTGAGATCCACAGATGGAAAGGGCTAACAACTTGCAAATTATGGTATTACCAAACATGGAAATTATTTCTAGCATTTCATTAAGCTCATCTCCCACTGGATTTATCAAATTGGGAGATTTTAATGTTTGGGAGTAGGTTTGGGGGGGGAGGGCATGGAATGGGACAAAATAAACACAACTAGCTTAACATGGTAGGGATTTTTCCACAAGACTTAATAGCTCACTATAGATAATGTACTGCAGTCAAGCATCTGCTGTTTTTCCAGATAAATATTTTTTTACTAATATTGTGCTACCTTTTCCTGGGTAGTAATAAGATACAGTATGGACATTATTAGTATTCTTGGGCTATCAGTGGTAGATATACCTCAATATACATTTCTTTTACCCAGTATTCGGTTTTTATATTGGCACACATTTCATATGGTAAGAATGAATGTTTCTGTGCTGGCAGAGCTCTAGAAGTACTATGAGGTTGAATGTGTGTGTTGCTGACCAAAAATATGACTGCACTTTTAATACAGATCACTCTCTCTTACAGGGCAAAATATGTGGTCAGAAGAGATGCATATGCGGTTATAGAAGAGCAGATATGCTACTCTGTACAAATGATGATAAACAGTGTAGTAGGCATTTTACTGAGCATTTCCCAAGAGGAATTACATATCTCTTTCCAGATTAATCTTGTTGAGCAGATTTAATTAATTCATTTGTAATGTTTACACCACAGGCACTAGTTATTGTATTTTGAGTGAAAATCTTGAGCAAGCAAAGAAAACAGTATAACAAGAATGAAAACTTTCATCCAATATAACTCCACTAAAAAAGTGTGGGAGTAGAATAGTCTCCTCCCTGCATTTAATGTTTTGAAGGCACCAATGCCCCTTGCATGCTGCAGAGCTGTCAACATGGCATCTCTTACCACAAAGGCCCCCGATAATCTGCCATAGCTTTTACCACCTATAAGGGGCAGAACCCAATGTTCCTCAAAGCCTTCAGTGCTTGTGAGAGCATGATTAATCCAAACAGTCCAAGTAGGACAGCAATTTGGTTCAAGTTCTGTTTTCTTGGTTTTAGAGAGATCCTGATTCTATTGACTTATCAGTGAAGTAAAAGGATATTTTTCTGATCAAGTAGGAAGTAGCATCCCAAGGCAGCCCATTATTATTTGTCAAGGTCAGCTGGGGCTAAGAAGTTTGTTTTAGCTGCTTTAATTGTAATGATAGGTATTAAAATGTTGTTGGACTGGGGCTGCATGGTATTTACACCAAAGGTGTTCTGATCTGCTTTCACACTTATGTACTTTGGTGAACTACTGGGGTAGTACGAAGGAAGGGGCCATCATAGTGCTACTGTGCTAATGCTTTCAGTGAGCAGTAGGGTTTTAGTGCTGCATCAGGTCAATGTCTTGGACTGGCAGCTGAATAATTCTTTTTTCCTTTTTGCATTTTCTGTAAATGCAATAGGATCAGGAGTTTCTTCAGCTAAACTAATTTGATCACTTTGCTTAGCTAGTGTGTATATGAGAATATTGGGGGAGGGTCTCCTTTGAGCTCTGCTTTAAGAAGGTTGTGGTCTATCCCACAGTGAAGCTGAGAGCCAGTGTGTGTTCAGCTGCATAGATGGGGCCAGAGAAGTCCATAGCAGATATTGGGGGCATTCTCTGTTTGTATATTGAAGTCTCAGGACAATGATCCTTTGGGAATCCACCATTAAAGGTGATGAGAGCTGTTTTTGATCCAGTGGAAGTCTTTGGAGTTTATACACCAGTTTAAGTGCTGAGTTCTACATTATTTCCATTACGAGACTGGCATATTACGTAGATGTACTTAAATGACTTCATCTTCCAGAACCTCTTTTGCATCGGAGGCTGAATGGGAGAGAATGGCTTCTACACTTTGATGGTCTACTCTTGGGTTATACAGTGCTAAATAGGTATAGATAGAGATAGGGGCTGAACTGGAATTTAAAATCTAAAAACCCTTCAACTGCAGGAAAGAGGAGAAATCCACAAGTGAGCTAGGATCTTATTTTATTGATCATATCCATCTCTGTTTGAAGAGACAGCTGCAAAGTAGCTGGCGAGAGTGTTCTGTTCTTACTTAGAAAAGTTCAGTGCTATTTTTATCCTTTTCTTAAAAGTCACTCTCTCTGTATTTAGTATTTGTAAGAGATGTTACATTGACAATTTTCTTTAACCATAGAACATACACAGGCTGCATCTGCAGTGGCAAAGGTGATACGAGTATGCCTGCACTGTCACATGAATATGCCTCAATTTTAACCTGAAAGTAGCACCTGTAGAAGCAAAAAGTTTTCCACATCCTTCAAACTCTTAAAATAAATTGCTGTTTTTGCCAAAACCATTTGTGACTTTTGCTGATTAGAACAGAGTCTCTCTCTTGTAAATCCTGAAAGAAGAGGTCAAGGTGCTTTAAATCAAATTCAAATATCTTTCTAAAAATATATATTAAAAGTTCTACCAGAAGATAATTGGTGTCGAAATTACTGGGTGAAAGTTTATAGCCTGTGTGGTGGAGAAAGTCAGACTAGATGATTATCATGGTCCCTTCTGGCCTTAATATATATGATAGCTGGTTAAATTCATTCTGACAATAATTTACATAAGTGAAATCCGTTCCTAAGCTCTGCCAAATATATTGGGAGGGAAGGAGGGAAAGAGTTCAGTGACTCTCTGATCTCCTTACATGCAGATAGCAGGGCAGAACTCCTACCACATGCTCGAGAGAGTAATAGGAAAAGGGAGCACTCCATTTTGTTCTCAAGGTCCATAGACTCCTAACTAGGAGCTGTTCCCCAGGCAGCATGCATTAACTGGGAGCAGCTGAGACCAACTAAAGAGACAGGTGACAAAAACTGTCATCCCTCCCTGCTCCCCTCCCCTGACCTTACACCCTTTTTCCTGTGGGGTTCCCTGGTATAAGGGTAGGATTTTGCCCTTGGTTTCTGGTATAATTTTATCTATAAGATCAGTAGTTATTTCACAACAAGAGCACTAGAAAGAAAGGGAGGCTTTGAGAGTGACAGTGCACACTGTCAATAATCAGACAAAAACTCCACCCAACACTTGCTAAAAATAGGTGAAAATTGCCTGTCACTTCATTCTTATTATTGTTCTGATTATACCTTAAGTCATAACAATTACTTTTCTAATAGAGGT
The DNA here is from genome assembly GCF_013100865.1 of Trachemys scripta elegans. Taxonomy (NCBI): domain Eukaryota; kingdom Metazoa; phylum Chordata; order Testudines; family Emydidae; genus Trachemys; species Trachemys scripta. Next base: position 82,916,666 of record NC_048303.1, read on the forward strand.
CAGCTAAGCAATTATATGATCTAGCAATAAATTCCTTATAGTACAATGGTTTCTATGGCTGCACTGGCCTGAGTCAATAGGGCTTTATTTCAGGCACACACACAAAGTGATATAATTGCAGGTATGTGATGCCCTGGGCTCCTTTTATAATCTGAAAATATGACATTGTACAATAGACATTTAGTGCCTCATTCAGCAAAACCCTGAAAGATAAAAATGGTTGTAAAAAACTGATATCCTCCCACTGTTTTCTCCTTGTTGGGGGAGGTGGGTGATGAGCCAATGGAGAGGGACTATGAGAAGAACATTATGGGTCGGGTGCTGGGACCAGAGGTGTATTTGGGAGGAACAGACCAAAACATTGGGGGTGGAGGGAGGAACAAGGTGGGCAAGCAAAGAAGCAACTCAAACGAGAAGAAAATAGAAAAGGAACCATATGGGTAAGAAAACAGGATCCTCTGCTTAAAACAAAGATAAGGACCAGAAGCCAATAAAATGACAACAGTCCTATCTGAGACCTGTGTCCAGAGACAAAAAAATGTGAAAGATAGTATTAGCGCTACCTTTCAAAGGAAGAAAACTAAGATGAGCACAAAATTCTGTCAAATTTCACTGGAAGAGCAAGAGATGCTGAACTCAGGGGAAACACGACAAGGTGTAGTTGGAGGGACAAAGCTAGGAAATGAGTGCCAGGGTGTTTGAATGGAAATATACAACTGAGGAGCTTGCTGTTAACTATCCTTACCCTGCCAACCAGAATTGAATGTCAGAAGAACATATGGTGTTCTTTATAATACAATATGTATACTATGTTCTTTTAGTGGATTGTGTTAGGAGACCCAAAGAACATAGCCCTCCTCGCAATTCCCTTTCCAATCAATCAATCTACTGGACAGCAGAAGGTCTTGCTAGTTGAGTCTCTCTCTTCCTCTCACACACAAACCACCACATTTTCTGGCTGTTTTTCCCCACCAGTCTCAAATTCACTGTCTTAGGCTTTTAGCTGTATAGAAGGTTTAGGTAAGGAGTCCAAATTATTTCTACTTGTTTACTGCCAGGAGACTTTTCGAAAGTTTTACTTTTTTTCCCCATTAGGAACTTTGGAGGTAAGTCTTAGTATGTATAGGTCAAACTTGTGATTGTGTCTCCAGGCAGCTTTAGGCCAACTCCTAATTAAAATGGAGTTTAAAAATCAGAACATAGTTTGTGAAATGGAAATTAAAAACATTAAAATATTCAGTTTATGATTTTTTTCTGGAGCTCTGATAATTACCACTGCAGCCATGTTTGATCCATACGATCTCCAGTCTCTTAATTTAAATCCCAATCTCAACATATATTCTTTTTCAAAACATCAATATGAATGTCTAATTCAGTGACAATATACAACAGGGAAAAAAGCAGATTAAAAAAAGAGCAAATAAATGTGACTTGAATATGCTACATGTAAATGGGGATATTCTGAAAATGCATAGAGTAACGTTTCTTTTTAATTTCCTGAGTAAGATAATCAAGAGGCTGGTAGGTTTGGGAAACATTTAAAATGTTGGTTGAATACAAATAGGAAACCAGAAGTGTTAATTTATTTGTAAATTGGCTTTTAGAATTCCAGAAGGGTCTTTTTATTCTATACTTGTTAGTTTACAGTTAGCAATGATAAATGAAAACGTTAGAATTACCTCTTGTATATTACAGCCAATCTAGTTTATCTGCATTGCAAACCAGCTGTTTGGGTGCATAGCTCTAGGGCAATAAAATGCAGTAAGGAAAATGTTTTCGCTGATTGCTTATTGTTACTGTGTGCTTTGTATCGGTGAAATTCTTATGACTAATTGATATAACCTGAACAGGTCGACATTGTTAGGCATTAGTGAAAGGATTGTGAGCAAGCAATGTGGACTCACTCCCAGCTGTGAGTAATAACTGCAGATAGTGGTAGTCTACATGGTTTAGTAAACTAGTTAACTGATAAATAACCTTTTATTTTGATGCATTTTGCAGAGACATATGAATTCCCCCAACATTTCTTAGGGAGGTAGGATTTCACAGCATGAAACTCAGAGTTGGTAGTGCCAAAGGAGTCAGGTGGTTATATCTCCTTTACCAGTTCATAAATTCGTTTTTATCAGATTAGAGCTTGTTGTGTCGTGCTGTGTTAAATAACCTAGAGTGCCCCAATTTGTTTTAGGAAACCACAATAAAATTTGAGACACCGAGGTCAGATTATTTTTGGTCAAAAGGCAAATTGTCCATTAATTGACAATGGCAGTTTTAACATTAGCAATCCTTGGCTGTCTGCTTTAGTATTGAGTAGCAATTTTCAGGTCTCGTTCTCTCTCTCGCTCAAAAAAAAAATGTTTTGGATTGGTTGTGATATGTTTTGTTGTTAAATTCTGGGTAGTGTTGCTCCTCCCCCACATAGATGCAAGTGTACACCAAGACAATAAGGTTGTTTTGTGACTTTTAATAATGTTTCCATGAGCAGTGTACAGCCACTTTTGAAAGTATAGTCTATCTCTTGGAGAATAAAATGTTTACAAAAATGGGAATATCAGTAAAACACTGATTAGCATAAAATGGTTATACAAGTTGCAATTTGCATTCTCTGAGCATTGATTGTAATGAATGAGCTTCTTACATTTTTATCACTTTAGCTGATTTATTCCCTGTAGCTGAGACCTGACCTAGAAACCTATTTTATGAAACTCTGATATTATTTATTTTAAAGTAAAAGAGCAAAGAAAGCAAAAGAAAACAAAAATAATTAAACTAAAGTTTCCAGGACATGATACTGCCTTACTGCACAGCACCACCTACTGCCATATCTAAACCTATTTGGGGATTATTCATTTTATTCAGTTCTTCATGCAAACAGTCACACCACAAAGTGAAAAGCAGAGCTGGGCTAACAGTATGGTTATCAAACTAGAAGTGATCTTTATAATGGAGTTAATTTCACTTCATACAATAGAAGTGGGGGGAAATGTAAAAAACAATTACACTTAGTCTTACTTTATCCACTCCTCACCCTTTTTTCCCCTGGAGAAAAACAAAAGGAGAGGAGTATTTTATGGGGGGAAAGGGGGAAGGAGATTTAGGAATGGAAATTTTCATTTTGTTTCAAAACTTGTCAGAAAATGAAATTTCTACAAAAATAAAAAGTTTGTCAACATTTTCATTTTTAGTTGAAAAGCTTTAAAAAAATCCAAACATTAACAATTTTCAACTAGCTCTTGTGCCAGCTGTTCCTTAGGGACCTCTAGCCATTTGGAGACTGCTAGAGATCATAGTCCTCTGGCCTATACACATGCCCACCCATAGCCCTATTCCCCAACACACCCACTATACTGATGGCTTACAGAGAAAGCAGCATAGGAAGTGGCTCTGCCAACTATATGCCTGCTGGTGACTCTTCTATGTTCAGAGTATCCCCAGCAGGAGACGTGCAGAAGGTGTTTGCTCCCCTTGGGACTCCTATGTGCCTGATGATTTTTCCATCTTGTACACAGATACTCATGGCCAGGGATTAATGTTTTCCCTGTGCAGTCTCCCTATGCCAGGAGGCTAGAGGATGGCATGGGAAGTGCTACAACATTTCTATGCCACAAGAGGATTCCTCTATGCTGAGTGAACAGTCAAATACCTCTCAAACTTGGCAAATAGCATTAGTGGGGCCAACAATCTGCCCCTAAGCGTCTGCAGTCATAGCTAAGGGAAGGTAGAGAAATAAGGTGAGAATAAGGATGGAGAAAAAACACACAGAGATGCTGAAAGGCCTCCACAATCATTAGTGTGGTTAAAACTTTCAGCTCAGAGAATCAAAAGCAAATACTTTGATTCTACCAGGATCGTCTTTTTGAGCCAACAATCCAGCAGTTTCTTTTCCAATTTTGAGCTTGTTTTCTTTGGCATGCTTCACAAAATGTGCTGTAAAATGGATGTCAAGTACACACAAAACCTGTCTTCTCAAATATAATATTTTAATAATCTGGATGATATTTAAATTAGCCACAAGATCAGCACATTTCATCAAACTAGCTACAATGAATGATTTGTATCACAGCAAAGTGATACATGGGGTGATCTGTTGGTCAGAACCATTCATTATTTAGTAGATACAAAAGATACAAAGGATTTAAATGACATTTTTCCTGCAAGCAAAAATCACTTACTTTATAAATTGTTATTAAATATGACATTTAGTCTGAATCTCCAGGTACCAAATGTAAAATTTGCTCTATGATAAAGTTTCCAGGTATTTTACTTGACAGAGTATGTTTGTACTCAATACTTACAGACAAATCATCTCCTCCTAATGAAAAACGCAAAGAAGGTTCAAAATTAGACAAAAAAAAAATCATGGCCTTGAAGTCATGGGTTCCCATTACCTCCTGAAGATGACGTGAGGTCCAGCTTCTTCTCCCATAGTAGATCAAGGGTATGAACTCTATAACCCATGGATATCTCCTGGAGACCCTCAATAAAATTCCCAGGGCTCCTGTGGGCAACCTCACTCTTCTATGAGCCATGATGGTATGACCACTCCACAGATCCCTCCTCCCCGCCTCCCCGATTGTTTTTGAAGCTGTAGAGTGGACTTTTGCAGAAGTTAATACTGAGAATATCAGCTCTTGTCTCCTCAGTAATGTACCCTATGGTTTTCTGCATGGATGGTGTCAGAGAAAGCAGCTTTCTACACCCTGGCCTCTTACACTTCCCCCCTACAAAATATTTGTAAGACCAGCCACATGAATTACACAAAAGGGACTTCTGTAGAGTTAAGATGGAAATGGGACAAGAGGACATTGCCACAGCCCCCTCCCCCTTGCAGATTATAGCCCAACTGAGTTGCTGTTCTCATCCTTTCTCCCTTCTGTAGGAAATATCAGAGGGGATCATATGCCCCATAGTTTGCACAGAGTTTTTCTAATACTTTTTTTTTTTAAGTACAATAGAATGGTTACTTCAGTTTAGAGTGTAGGTTTTACCTTCCCTTTTTTATTGCTAGTTTTCTAAAAACTTTTCCCTTTGTTTTCCTTTTATCCCTAGTCCTGTAATTCATAAGCAGCTGTGAGAACCAGCTGTCACAGTGATATGCATCTGAGCGGTGGTGACATTGAATGCAATAGATGCCAAATATTGAAAGCAATTAATAGGGATTGTTAGGTGGAGAAAAATTAAGACAAGCCTTTACCTACAACAGAAATACATTGGACTTGATAAATATGGATAGGCAGAGTGGGAAAACATGATAACATTAAAGGACTAAGTGCTTTCCCTGCTGAATAGGGATAGTTACCATATTTACTAAACTATCCAGACTGCAGCAGTTTGAAATTGTTCCATCGGTTTTGGTCTCTAGCTCCCTAGGGTTAACTCAATCTTCTGGCCTAAGCGACTAACATGTCCAGAAATTACTGCCACTGCACCTGAATTTTTGGACTTTTTAACTGATGATACAGGGATCCGCACTGCTCAGTCTCCAGTGTGGGATGCAATATATGCTGCTATAACTGCACTCTGGTCATCCATGTGCTAACTTAATTTTTTTAATTAAGTTCCTCATTCCTGTGCCCACTTTACATTCGGTCATAAATTCTGGCAAGAATGCTTGTTGCTCCCCACAAGGAGGAAGCTCCATGCATGCTTTTCATTTTCAAGAGGTCTAATTGCAGAGATTATTTTATCTGGGATTTTGGCGCTGAACTAATATTTGTGGATGCAAAGGCTGTGCAAGTCCCACAGGATTTTGTTTGCAATCAGAACCCTGCAGTTTTGGTCACAGGGATTGGAAAAATACCATCTTCTGAAGCAACAGCGGGTCCTGTGGCACCTTTAAGACTAACAGAAGTATTGGAGCATAAGCTTTCGTGGGTGAATGCCCACTTCATCAGATGCAAGTAATGGAAATTTCCAGATGCAGGTATAAATCAGTATGGAGATAACGAGGTTAGCTCAATCAGGGAGGGTGAAGTGCTCTGCTAGAAGTTGAGGTGTGAACACCAGTGGTGTTCACACCTCACCCTCCCTGATTGAACTAACCTCGTTATCTCCATACTGATTTATACTTGCCTCTGGAAATTTCCATTACTTGCGTCTGATGAAGTGGGTATTCACCCACGAAAGCTTATGCTCCAATACTTCTGTTAGTCTTAAAGGTGCCACAGGACCCTCTGTTGCTTTTTACAGATTCAGACTAACACGGCTACCCCTCTGATACTTGACATCTCCTGAAGGTTCACTTGGAGACTGAAGTGCAATGAAGAAGTTAAGTTATCTTGCTAGGTAATCAGACCATCTACATTCTTGGCTTCCCAATTTTAAGTTAGCTGCCTTCCTGCTGGTGGTTAACTGAGGGGGCTATGAAAGGGAAATAAAGATCTGAGAGAGGAAATGTACACAAATTCCGAGACAAATATGTACTAGATATTAGCAGTGATGTTAGGACCCAATACAGTAAGTAAGTGCAGTCATGGTTCATGCTTCACAATTATGAACTCTACAAGTTTGGATGATCTGTTTAGAAAAGCACTGAAATGTTTTTCTACTTACCTACATCTTGTCTTTCAAAGTTGGGCTGGAAAACTTGGGAGAACCAGCATTCTCAAGAGTTCTAGCAGCATGTTCTCCCTTTTGGATAGGCAACAAATACTAGAACAATTGTACTTTTTATCAACACAGTCAAGACTGGGAGACAGAATAATGTGCAAAAAATGAAAGTTGGGAGAATGTAATTGAGACTGCCAGTCTGCTGTATGGGGGAGCATAAAGGTGTACGTGTCCCAGCGATCGTTCTGGGATACACTGTGAATCAGATAGGCATAATGCATCCTGGAAGGCAAGGAGAGCATAGCCACTGTGCCAGCTAGAAACAGGATGTGTTTTCCCCTAACACACAGGGCCAAATCTTCTGGCCAGTGACCTCAGTTATGGGTGGGGCTAAAACTGCAACCAGGCCCAAATACCTCAAGGAGGTGCAAGGCGAGAAAACCACTCTGCAACTCTGAAGCCCACACCAGTAGGAGGCTTATTTTTTGCTGTATGCTGCAGGATGCTAGTACTCTGTACCTGTCTGTCCAAGGTTGTCTTTTTCTCACTCATGCTTTCATTTTTGTCTGCAGCCTCAGATATGAGACTGCGCACTGCTTGCTTCCCACACCTTCTGCTATCTTAACACCTCTTGTTAAATTCTCTGTATAACTTAACACTGGCCCAGGTATTGATCTTTTTTTATCCTGTTGGATGCTACACACATTGAATTAAAAAACAATCCTGTGCCAGCTGCATAAACCAGCTGTGCCTACAACCGCATGCATTATTTGAGCTGTATAATCTGTTTCTAATAAACATGCTACTAAGAAATGCTAATAATGTTAAAGACATGGGGGTTACCTACCTTATCTAAATATTTTACTCTTAATTAAAAACTAGCATTAGAATTGTATCTTAATATCAATATTGATTTGACTTCTAAGATGTTAGCGCTGAGAAGAGCAATAGTAAATAGCAAAACCATAAAAGGTTTTTCATTTACTTACCAAGAGATTCTTTGGAACAAAATTATGCATTTCACAGTCAGACTCCAGTGCCTTTTCTTCAGTCTGATCCAACTTCACTCTGTTTGTAAACTGCCTTTTTAGTTGCATTTTTAAATTCTTTCCCCAAAGATTACATGATTCCCTCTGTTCTTTGCTCAGCCATTTTGCCAGAGGGCACAGAAGAAATACTTGTCACTGATTCCTATCCCGGATGCTCTGTTACCATGTTCATTCACTTATCCTTATGACACAACCTGAACCATATCTACAAATAGGAATTTTAGTAAACAAATTCCCACTGATCTTATCACCAGGTTAGCTGCTCCTGTGATAGTAAATGAATGCTTGCTAAACATTCCGGAAGCGGATAGAGGCCTAGGGCTCAATATTAGGGCTCATACCACTGGCACACCTGAAGCAACAGTAGCAGGGATGAGAATTTTTTTGCTAAGATTCTTTAATGTATATAAGGCCTAAGAGAAAACCAAGGCTGCACCCCATGGTAAACTCCTGGAATGAGAACAGGCCGGGTCTCATTATGCACTGGCAATTGTATTTGGAACACTGCTTGGCTGTTACATCTAGACAGACCTGCACTTGGGACGAATCCCACACTAGAATGGAATGGCTATGCAAGAGTGAGAAAGCCAATTGGACTACCAGCACTTGAACAGAATGTCTGCCGGTAGCCAGCACAATATGTAGGAGAGAGCATACCACCATGGGAAGTGTTTACTTCTGAACCACTACTGCCTAGCACTTCTGCTGACAGGCATTCCTTACTAGCACTCACTGCAATTAGGTAATATAGTTCCCAGCTCAGGCCTCTGTATTGTGGAGGGCTCCCACCCTACTATTTGCACAGGGGGAGGAAAGAAATGGTCCCTATTTCCTCAAGACCCACCCTAACCCACTCTTGAGGATCAGGTCAACTTAGTGCACAATTTGGTCCTCAGGGTGCCATTCTCTGGTCACGTACTGTCTAAAGACAAATTAGGGCCATGCACCATTAAATGAGATACTAAGAGCTCTTGCTAATCATGCTAATTCAATATGTGTAGCATCCAACAAGTTAGGGAGCACAGCTCACACCACAAACTCTTAAAGGAAAATTGTTTTACATCAACTAAGGTCACTTGATCTTATATAGTTACATAATACGCTACATACAAACCAAAGGATTTAACTATATGAGGACTTTTGTATTGGTGGCACTACGCTGCTGCGACTTAGAATAAACTGCTCTAGTGCAAGTCACTTTTTATACCTGTGCTGCATATCTAAACTAGACGTTTGAACTGCTAGAGCGACATCAGTATAGTTACAATGGTACAAACATCCCTAGCGTTTACTTTGTTCAGGTCTTTTTGGCAGGGCTGCTTGGTTCCATTATTGATCATCCTGATATAAGGAAATCTAAGTAAGCCTCTTTTAATATAATCAAGATTGGCTATCCAAATAAAATTAGGACATGCAGATGGGGAGTAAAGCACAGTAATAGAACCCCATGCATCCTTTGCCTATATCATAGTATCTGGGGACCATAGTAAAGGTCTTTGTTCTCCTCCTTAAAGCATTTTACCAACATTAACTAATTAACATAAAGGCAATCTAGCTTAATGGCCTTCCAACCAAGAGGACAACAGGCCTTTGTTTATTTGTCATCAGCTTCCTAGCTGCCTCTCCACAAAGTGAATATTCCCAGAAAAATAGGAAGTGATTAGAGTTTCTGTTCTAATTCAATGAAGTTAAAAGTAAAATAGCACACGGTCACATCTGGATTTTCATGTTTTTATATTGTATAAATTACTTTATGTGTGAGTCCAAATGCATACATAGATGGTATTATGTATTTTTCCTCATTTTTATGGTAGCATAGCATAATTGGTTCTGAGTACTGATAAGCAGGGTGCAGCTGCTGTGAAGTATGGAATGGAATACCAGTATGCAAACTTCTGGTTCTTTCCAGCCACAAATTATCTGCTTCTAATTCTATTTTATGGAATCGAGAAAGTGGTATTATGAGTTATTGTGAAATTGACTGTGATAACTCATATGATTAACCTATTACTGCTTGCCATACATGTAATTCACTCCCTGTCATGATATATCCTCTATTTATATGTAATTTAGACAACAGATGAGAACTAATGTATTATCTAAATTAAGAATCTCCATGAACAGAATGCATTACAAATTCTCAGCTACAGCAGGGGTCTCTCCCAACCTATGCCTTTGGCTAGAAGTGTCAAAAATGATGGGTGAAAAATGTCATTGATATTTCAAATTTTTTGAAAAACAAACAAACTCTATAAGCTGGTTAAAAAAAGCAACATATTTTTGATCAAAAAACAAAAGTAAACAGATATTAATTTTTTAAAGACTATTCAAAATTTACTGTGTTAGGCCCCGATCCTGAGGGGAAAAAAATCCTGTTCCAGGCGTTGCATTGAGCCTCTCTCGACCTCTTTTATGTCTCCTTGACAGTATTCTTTTCTCATAGTCTTAAGTCACTTGAAAAGATATTAGGGAGGATGGAGACTGGGGCATTATACTGGATAGTGACCCATCTGTCCATCTCCATCAGATACACAATCTTCCTTTCCCCTCCAGCAGTTCCACATTGCCCCCTTATAGAAAGCAAAGTGCACCCATTTGATCTTCAGAAGGTTCAGGCGGTGAGATCAAGAGTATCCAGAGTTATCATTAATGTTAACCAACATTTTGGAAGGGATATTAAACCACATTCGTTAGTGTTTACATCAATCTCTGACAACCAGACACCTGGATTAAACTTAATGTGAGGGTGGGAGTGGGGGTGGGGTGGGGGAGGGCAGATCCCACATCTCTTAATGTGCGGGTTCCTATACCTTCCATAACATCAGAGACAAGATACTAGATGAGATGGATCACAGCATATGATCCAGCATGACAATTACTATGTTCTTATGCATTTGTTAATTTAAAAATAATTTCCAATCTGATTGTCCTATCTCTACATTGGATCTTCACCCACTAGGCTGATCCTGATTTGTGCCTCTCAGACTTGCTGTAATATAAATACAAACATAAAACAATAAATAGTTTTATATATATTTTCACCATTATTATGAGGAAGAACATCACAGAGGATTAGCTGCAAACAGTAGCAGAGCCTAGCTTGACACTTTTGTTATTGGTTCAGTTTCTCAGGTGTTAAAGAAGCTTGACCAAGGTTGTGATAAAAGAACTGAAATCTGCAAAACTAACAAGAAATAATTCTCCATTCATCCTTTAGAAAGAGCATTTGAATTATAATTTCAAATACAAAGGATCAGTTTAATCTAATCTCTTACAGTATTAGGATTTTAATACCCATTTCTTTCATAGATTCCAAGGCCAGAAGGGACCATTAATTCAATTCATTCAATTCATCTAGTTTGACCACCTGTATAACACAGACCATAGAACTGCCTCCAGATTATTTCTAGAACATAACTTTTAGAAAAACATCTAATCTTGATTTTTAAAATGGTCAGTGATAGGGAATCCACCATGATCCTTGGTAAATTTTTTAATTATTCTTATTGCTAAAAATTTACACCTATTTCAATCTGAATTCATCTAACTTCAACTTCCAGCCATTGAATCACATTATACCTTTCTCTGCTAGATTGAAGAGCCCATTATTAAACATTTGTAGGTACTTATAGACTGTAATCAAGTCACCCATTAACAGATCTTTGTTAAATTGAATAAATCAAGCTCCTTGAGTCAATCACTATAAGCCATGTTTTCTAATCCATTAATCATTTATCTGAACTGTCTCCAATTTATCAACATCCTTCTTGAACTGTGGACACCAGAAGTGGACACAGTACTCCAGTAGCAATCACACCAGTGCCAAATACAAAAGTAAAAAAACCTCTCTACTCCTACTCCTGAGGAGTTTCAATTAGAGTTTTAAAATTTAAAAAGGCAAGCAGCTTAACTCAAAGGCCTGAATATAAATTATTTTTAGATATCTGTTTCAAATGGCATAGTTCAGAAAAACCCAGAGTTTTGATTTCATAATTTTAGCATTACTTAATTTAATAATTTCTCTCATTTTAAATTTATGATCAGTTTATGATTTTTGGTGTCTAACAAGATCCATGCACAGAGCCTTTTAACTGGAATGAAACTTGGGTATTTAGGGACAGATCCTCAGCTGGTATAAATTATAACAACTTGAATTATGACAACTTACACAAGTTTGAGGAGCTGGACCTTAGCTCCTAGAACACTGCTTGGAAAATGCCATCCTCAGAGGTCCTATTTTCATAGGTAAATAGCTGGAATATCTCCGGCATCAGAGCTCTGCTTCGTGCTGGAGAGGTGTGGAGGCATTGGGAAAGGATGATTCAATGTCACTTAACCACTTGCGCAACTCAGTTCTTAATAGAACCTAGGCCAATGAAGGATTGACAGAGCTTGGCCCATCTCCCCAGCCTCCCAATGCTCCATCTTACAACCAAGAAGCAGGGACATGATGGCGCAGAGTCCAGCAGTGACAGCAAGGACTTCCTCTCCAAAAGGGGAGTTATCTGCTTGCCCTCTGTGGCCATATATCAGCCCCTTTGCATCACCTGGGTGTCATACGAATTCAGCATACAAATGAACAATTTTGCAACCTTACTGGTTTGCAGGCTGGGAGCTCTGTAAGGAAGTATGAGATCTGGGTCTAGCAGCAGTCATTTTGCAGTCAATCAGTCTAAAGTAAAGTGGGATAAAATATGCCTTGCTGTCTTAAGAAGCAGCCTGCTTTGTCTCTCTCTGGTTTTGGGTTCTTAGCTGTTGTTCTGAATTCTAAAAAATAAAGTGATGCTACATTGCAGCCTTCCAACAAGAGGATTTCAAGTTTTTAATCTAATTTATCTGTTTGTTTGCTGTGAAATATTAGATTTTATTTAATTCATGATTTAATTTGCAAATTCTTTCCTCAGTTTTCAGATGCCCAGCTTGGCAAATCTAAAGGCTCAAGTTGATGTCCAAAAAGTATGCCCCCCATTTTGGAAAATGCTGACTGAAAAGTCTAAGCTGTGCTTGTTTTGTCATAAAGATGTAATCTGCATCATCTTCTCTTTTCCCTCTTCTCTTACAGGATATATTGCAAGCATTGTAGGTATATTTTGGATAAATCTCAGTTCTCAAAATCAAATATAGACATCTTTTGAATAGTTCAAAGGGAAGTGGAGGGGAGCAGGAGACGTACAAAGCAGCTTCCAATAAGAGGATGGATTTACCTTGACCCATAGCAAGTTATATAGGGAAATATTTGCCCTGGCCACTATATCCCAGCCTTTTAGGTTATAAACCAGATGACTTGGATTATAATGAACACATCACCAGTGAAAACAGTGAATTAAAACCATGGAAATACTTATTGGCTGAGCAAAGAAAGGCCTTGCGTTCAACTTGATGGCATTTCTCTGTTTTTCTATCTGTCTGTAATGAGGTCACTTTTGAAGACTCCATTTGATCAATTCCAAAATTTCAGGGAATGTTCTTGGTTTCAGTGAGCGGAACCCTACTGATTCTGGTGAAAAATCAGAAAACCCCAATTTCCACTAATCTACCTGTTATAACATAGGCTCTGGATATAGGAGTGGGGCAGTGACCCATGTGATAGGGGATCAGAGTCGCTTGGGAGACAGGAGTGAGTCAATGACATTAAGGTTAAAGCGAGGGTTAGAGGTTGGCATTAGGGGGGCAGAGAGCTTCCCCTGGCTGCAGCAGCAAGTGGGCATTCTGTGGGTCTGATTTTAGTGGAAACCAGGAAGTGTACAGACTACTAGCTTTTTGCCTCCCCCCACCTCAGGCAAGTCCCTCACCTCCACATCAGCCAGCCTCCCAAATCGGATCTCAATCCTCCCAACTCCACACACACTAACCTGGGGAGGAGCGCCTAGCATAGTGGGGTGAGGAGGGATCCAGCGAGGAGTACAGTTCGGCTTACATAAACAATCAAGTGTGTGACCCTCTCATTTTAAAGGTTTCAGAGAATAAGTCGTCTTGTTCCCTCCCTCTCCTTTTTGGGCTCATCAACTCACATCTTTTCTACCCATTTTTTAACTTAGAGCAGAGCTGTGATGACCATGCGACTATTATGTTGATATTATTTCTTCATGCTTGACATTTGCTCTGTTCTAGTTCGATTCAAAATATTTTTAACCATTCCTTTAAGAAAATGCAATGCTCATGGAACATTTTGAGATGACAAAGATTTAAACTGGTGATGTTCTCTATTTATCTACAGGGGAGATACTGTCTAGCTGGCAGCAGGCCAAGCTTCCCAGCAATGCCCTGCCAATTTGCTTTAATCTTGACAGGGAAGGACCAAGTGAGCAAAAAAAATGTGGTCTCTGCACTTATTCATCCCTTCTCTCATTTGCTCAGACTTTCAACAAGGGTGTAAATGAAACTTGATAGTGGTATTTTTTGACATGCACACCAATGAGCAAGGAACTGCACTGACTAAGACCACAAACATTTCTTATAGATGACAAATGTAAGTGTTATCAGCTTTATACCCTGAATTTGTAGCAATTTACAACTACAATTCCTAATTTCTCAAAATTATTTCTCTCTATTTTGCTCTCAGTTTAACAATGTATTTACAGGATACGGGGGCTGATTGTGTACCCTAGATCCACACTTAGAGCATCCCTGAGTGTCTAGTTCTCATTCACCTGGTGTGCAACGAGGGGTGGAGAAGGGCAGCCTCCTCCATGGCACATTCACTCCTTCCCAGGAGCCTAAGAAGAGTTATAGCGGTTTGGGGATCTGCTTAAGAGAGCGAGTGACCCTTCACCAGTTGGGGATGGGGACAGGGACAGGGTGATGCAACATCGTCTCATTGGCAGTACAGAAATTTCCTGGGAAAGCAAATAGAACCTTGGAGCTTCCCGCATCATGAGAATCCCCTGTAAGAGGGTTCCAATGGACAGCTGCAGCCATGGGGAATCCATTAGAGTTGTATTGCCAGGGAGTTGGGAGGGGGGCGGGGGATGGATTACTAGGGCTCCAGAGCTGACTCAGAGGCCCAGTACCTCTGCATGAATGAGTTTGGCTTCCAGCAAGATCCATGGATCTCTAAGGATCCACAGGGTTTGGGGAGGAGACTTCAGTTCATCCTGTGGGAGGGCAAACCATGTCCAACCAATCAAATGGTCAGAGAGAAAATCCATGAGGGAATCTCATGGAGTATTTCTCTCCTTCTATGAGATTTGCCCTGGATAGGAACAATCTAGCCCATAAAGCAAATGATTACAGGGAAGTCTAAGGCAAGGAAGTTCTACCCTGACATGTACAAAATAAGTTTTCCTTGAAGTCTATACCTAGTAAAAATCCCTGAATATCAAATATATATTGACAAATACATATTATCGCCTTATTTTTGTCACAGTTAATGGCTTTGACTTTCCTCTCACTTCTTTGCAGTGAGATTTCTGTTTACCTACTTTGTATGACTTCCTGACTTCCAGGATCAGGCAAGAAGACTTTGAAGAGATGTCCATTTTACTCTTTTTTTTTTTTTTAACATTTGCTAACAAATTATGTTTTATGTTGAAGTGTTAATTGGTTGGTAAAGCAAAATAATAGAGAGCAAAGCTGGGTCTCTTCAAAATCCTCTGCTTTGCCAATGTATGGCAGGAAGACAGTGACAAAGTAGGATGAAAGAAAACTCATTCTACCCAAAATGGCAGCCCTCCCTTCTCTCCCTCGCTCCCCCCACCCCTGCCAGCTTTTTTTTAAAAAGGTATTATGTTTTTAGAGTCAAACTAATTAGGTGGGTTTTTTTGGTTTTTTTTAAAGAATGTGTTTTCTCTTTAAGTAATATCTCTCGTGACACTTCCAGGAACAAATAGACAGAGGCGCAAGTTTTTAAAAAGTATTTAGGCATTGATCCACTTAGTGTTGCAATGCCTAAGTCTCATTTTCAAAAGTGACTTAGGCCCAGACCCTCAAAAGGTATTTAGGCTTCTAACTCCTATTGAATACAATGGGAGTTAGGTTTCCAGAGTCAATGGAGGCTCATAGGAAAAGTGAGACAGGCTGTTAAATCCAGTATTCAAAAGCTGAGCAGAGCAATGCCTATAAATACCTTTAAAAAAAAAACACTTTGCCAAAGTCTTCAAAAGGCAGTTGTGGGATGAAGTGGTAGCACATACATGACTTGGGAGAATCACCACTTTGGAAGTGATTACAAGAGGATGGCAGTGTGGCCTAGTAGATAGGGAATCAGGACTGGCAGTCAGAGGACCTGGGTTCAACCCTGCCACTGATCTGCTGTATAACCTCTAGTGACTTCATCTGTTTTCCACTCTTCATTTGTCTTGTCTATTGAGACAGAGATCTCCAGGACAGGCACTGTTTCTCACTTTGTGTCTGTACAATGCCTAATGCAACCAATCCCTGATCTCAGTTGCATTCTCCAGGAACTACTATAAATAGATGATGATGACTGTCAGCCTAATCCTACAAACAATTATGCTTTTGTCATATGAAGCATCCGCCTGCAGTAAATGTGACAACTAACATGAGTAGAGTTACTCATGTGAATGTCTGTAGGATTGGGCCAATACTTAAATAATCATGAAAAGTGGCCCATGTACTGTGTGATGACACATCATGCGAAGTGTTTCAGAGTAACAGCCGTGTTAGTCTGTATCCGCAAAAAGAAGAACAGGAGTACTTGTGGCACCTTAGAGACTAACAAATTTATTAGAGCATAAGCTTTCGTGGACTACAGCCCACTTCTTCAGATGCATAGAAGTGGTAGAAGGAAAATTCTTTGGAACACAGTTACTAGGGTTTTTGTTTAGGTTGGAGGTTTTTTTGGTTTCTTTGTTTGTTTGTTATGCAACATATAACCTGAATCTATTTGGCTAGTTGTGTTTCATACGTTTCAGACATTGTCAGCTACAACAACAGATAACCAGAGTTAGTAAATAGTGGGTGCCCATAAACTATGTAATGAAAATATATTTAATGTCTCCTTTTGAGAGAGTCTCCCAGCTGTGTGGCACTTAACCGACCCCCTAAAATGCCAGAAGCACACTAGTCTTGGTTCATTCCAGTTACTAATGGATACATGGAGGGGTCCAAATTTATTCCTGTTTAGTTGTTTTAATTGTGTACCCTGGAGTTCACAATGAACTGATTCCCCAAGGGGTTCTTCTAAACAGGATAATTTTTAATAGATACAACTCAAATGCATTAAAAATGAGTCGTCGCCTCCCCGCAGCAAAAAAGGGCTAGCGCTGCATTTATGGTACATATGGCTGTTGTGGTTTTTCCCAATTTTTTCTACTTGTGAAAACTTCTCTCTAGAGTCATAACACAGGCCATCCAATCTCTATCTGTTCCTTTTAGAGTCGATGGGCTCCAGAGGGCTCCCTTCTCAACGAAGGGAAAATATGCCACAACATGGGGCACTTGACAATGGAAGAGTATAAGTGGGACAAAATTAGAGTCCCTAAATAAAAAGGCACTCACTGACCTCAAGGGCTTTGGATCAGGCCCTTGTTAGAAAGTACAATGAAAATTTGTGATGTGCCATTTTTTTTTTTAATTTTATTTTGAGGTGAACCCTTTAAATCTGTATCTGTAGCTCCCTTTGGAAAGGCTCCTATTGACTTCATGGCTTTTAAACCAGGCCCACAGTACCAATGGTTATCTGTCCTTCAATAGTACTACTTTGGCATCAGTAATTCTTTTTGTGGCTTTCCTCAGTGCTGGCCCACTTTGTGTCTAACAATATTAGAATTCCAGGACAAGCTGTTCTCGGTAGCAGCCGATTCACAGAAGTCCATCACCGACACATAACTCTTCCTTGTGAGATTACGCAGAACATCCTAGTGTAGGTCAGTGATAGACAGAGAGTTTGTGTTTGGCTGTTATTCATAACACGAAGGCATTCAAGGTACAGAAGCTTTCAGCAACACTGTAGCTTTTGTAGCATATTTCAATGTATCATTACATCTGCACCCCATTAACTGAAATGCTACTAGAAAAAATTATCTTCACAGCGCACTAGATACTTGTATTCAGTTTGCACTCTAGCTTCCTATGCAGCAAAGTAACTGGAGAAAAGTTCACTTTATGCTTTGAGGATTTCCTGAGGATTATACTTGTGATAGAGGATAAGGTGTTCCTAACTCTGGCTAGAGAGAGTACAAGTAAATACATCACCTATAATACCTATTTTAGCAATTTCTCCTGCATTTTTGAATAAAATCTTTCAGTGGGCCTGTGATGGGGCCTCTATGTCCCTCCATTGGCAACAAGGTGGTAAAGGAAACAAACTTTCCACTGGCGACAAAAGGTCTAAGGAGAGACTGTGGACCCTGTTGACCACACATTGCTACATCTGCATTGAATGTCATGGGGAAGGGGGAGCTAAAAGGTGGAGACTTAGCTCAGTTCAGGGCTGACCAGAAGGAGAGGAGAGCTTTGCTACTTCCTTGGTGAGGGAAGCCTAGTTCCAGCTGAGAACAGCAAAGTGAATCATGCCTAGACAACTTGGTTACAGGGACTTAGTTGGTGCTGCTATTATAAGATCTAGTGTTCTGTCTCATCTATGCTTCCTCTATCCCATCTCCCTTTTCTGCTGACCAACTCTCCCACCAAAGTAAGGTAGTAAATAATAAAATGTTCATTTAAACATGAAAGTCTCACGTGCAATGTTTAGCTATTTTTTCTGCGTCTCTAAGGTATCTGTTTGCCCTAATGGCTTTGTATAATTTTTTCCTTTCCAAAAAAAAAAAAAAAAAAGGGGGGGGGGGGTCAGTTCTAGCGTTCTGCAGCAGGAGTGCAGTGCCAGGGACAACTGCAGGGTCGGACAATGGTCATAGTGGTTCACTCAATTTCTGCTGGTTACAAATGCCTGCTTCCAAAGTTTATATAATTTGGAGGGATGGGGAAGTTTACTAATGAGAACAATGAAAGTTTTGAGCAGCTGCCATCCATCTACTTAAGTTCACCTCTTAAGTCAAGATTTGCATTGTCTGAAAACAAGTGTAAACTGATTCCATCTTAAAACAAATGCAATAATATATACACAAGGTCTGTAATGTACCTTTAAAAATCAGAGCAAAGGAAAAGGAATTTACAAGACATAACATCTGTGTTTTCAAGGCCCACGTGTGACTTGGCATCTCGTGGCTGGTACTCAATGTGGCATGCACAGATTTACACACGTATCCTCCATTAACTTTTACCCTTAGAGGTACTTTCCTCAGCCAAAATTCTTTCAGAGATCCTTTGGAGCCTCTAACTAGGTAGCTGTTTGCAGCTGTATCTTTTCGTTTTTATGCTCTGCTGACAACTGTTGAAATACAGAGCATATAGGTTTTCCCAGAGCACTTGATCTTTCCAGGAGATAAAAGGAATATTATTATCTGATAGCTTCCTGGATATGGGGCAGTATTACATGGAGCAGTAAACTCAGGACATTGTTTATACAGATAGGGGGAACCATGAAGATGAATGACTGTGACCATAGCTCTCTCCTTTTGCCGGTTGGCAGAACTTTATTTTTTCTTTAGTATGCTTAAGTTAAAGTGTATTGACTCTGTTAGGAGAGGCTATTATAAAAGACCATTCCCTTAAGACAACCCATATGGTGTTGTCTACTTTTAGGAGAAGATAACTATCATCAGAATACATATAAAACGCTCATACTATAGTATTATAGAATATAAAATCCCAAGGAGATTTGAGAATTTAAAAATATACCATAAATATTAGTATTAGCTTGCTTTAAAAAAAAAAGAGAGAGCACTGACAGGGTAACTCATAACAAAGAGTTATCCAATTCATTTCATTTTCTATTATCAAATTCTCACATTATTCCTTATTTGATCTTATTTCCCAAATGATTTTGGTGAGCAACTCTTGGTCTGTAGATTGTACATTAAATTGTGGAAGGGTTAACTCACTTCTGACATGCCCCTCGCAGCTAGGTATGGCTAGGGTTACCATCCGTCCATATTTCCCTGGACATGTCCGGCTTTTGTGTCTCTAAATAGCCGTTCGGGAGGAATTGGTAACAAGGTTAAAATGTCCGGGGGGGGGGGTTTCTCCCTCGCCTCCCTCCCTCCCTTCCATACAGAGTGCGGCTACTGATTGGGTGGGTTGGCCGATTGAGCTGCTCCCATTGGCCTCCAGTAGCCAGAGCCCTCCCCTGCTCCCCCCTCCCTCTGTCTGCAGCCCTGTGTAACACACAAACCAACCCACCGGGCAGCGTGTTTTGCAAACACATGGAGCCAGAATTGTAAGGGGAGTCCGGGGGAGGCAGTCAGGGAGTGGAGCAGTGTTGGATGGGTCCCCGGCCTCCACCTGCCACCCCCCTCCGTGCGTCCCCCCCCCTTCCCTGCCTCTCCCTTGCCTGCTTTTACTGCCAGAGCCATCAGCAACTGCTAGCATCCACCATCCACTAATGGGAAGGCAGGCTGCCCTTACCCTGCCCTTCCACCCTAGCCCCGAGCCTCTCCAATGCCCCAAACCCCTCAGCCCCAGCCCTCAGCCCCCCGCACCCTAATCCTCTGCCCCAGCCCTCAGCCCCCTCCTGTATCATGAACCCCTCATCCTTAGACCCACAGCCCTCACCCCTGCATCCCCTCCTATCCCCAAACTCCCTCCCAAACCCCTTCCCCCCTTCCCACACACACCCCCTCCTGCCCTCAAACTCCCTCCCAAAGCCTGCACCCCCTCCTTTTGCACCACCTCCCACCCCCAAACTCCATCCTAGAGCTTGCACCCCTCACTGCCTCCTGCACACCCACCCCCTGCCCCAGCCCAGAGC
Organism: Trachemys scripta elegans; assembly: GCF_013100865.1. NCBI lineage: Eukaryota > Metazoa > Chordata > Testudines > Emydidae > Trachemys > Trachemys scripta. The sequence goes on from NC_048303.1 coordinate 82,937,033, forward strand.
CTGCACCCAGCACCCAAACTCTATCCCAGAACCTGCACCCTGCACCCCAATCCCCAGCCCAGGACCTGCATCCCAGACCTCCTCCCCCCACCCGACTCCCCTCCCAGAGCCTTAGGCAGGTGTGTGTGTGTGGGGGGGGTTTTCTGGGCATCACCAAAATTTCTACAACCCTGCCACCCATGCGAGTGGATAAGGGTCGGGGCAGTCAGGGGACAGGTAGGGTCCTGGGGGGGCAGTTAGGGTGGGGGGTGCTCAGCAGGGGGCAGTCAGGGGACAAGAAGCAGGGAGGGGTTAGGGTTCTGAGGGGACAATCAGGGAGTGGGAAGTGGGAGGGAGTGGTTGGGGGCTAGGGTAGGGCAGGGCAGGGCAGGGCTTCCCTCCCCCCTCCAGTGTCCTCTTTTTTGATTGTGGAAATATGGTAACCCTAGGTATGGCACAGTAGCTCTTTCCTGGAAAGCAGTCTTGGCAATGCATTGACTTTTCTTCTTGCAATTCAGCCCTCTGGACAGGTCACATTAGTTCCCTCCCTTTGAGGATATCAGCATTCCACACAGACAGCACCCCACTGATACTGACTGTTCCAGTCTACTCCTCTGTCCTTAGTAGCCTCAGGCCTTCTCCAGGGAATCTCTTAACCAAAACAAAAAACACACCACACCAAAAGCAACTACTATCCTTTCCCTGAGCTTTAACTTTTGGTCCAGCCTGGATCCTCCCCCATTCTCTATTCTTCTGCAGAACACTGACTGTCAGGGCAGGGCCAGTGCAAGGATATTTTGCACCCTAGGTGAAACTTCCACCTTGCGCCCCCACCCCGGTAACATTGGTTCATTGAGGGGCAAATCCCAACTGTGCCCAGGCGCTGCTCCCCAGACCAGGTTCCCCCTTCCCCACCCCCTGAACTCCCCTGCAGGTTGCACAGCCCCCCCGCAAGCCCTCCTCACCCCACTCCGGCAGCCCCTGCCCCCGAGCCCATTCACTGACTTTGCCAGGCTTGGGCTGCTGCAGCAGCTCGGCAGGGAGGAGCTGCCTTCTGGGGGCTCCTGCAGCAGATGCATGTGGGCAGAGGCCCCCGTGCACTCCCCCGGCTCTCCTATCACTGCGCTTGGGCCCTGCGGCTCCCGGGAGTGTGAGCCACCGCTGCCCCTGCCCCTCCCCCTCCCAGAGCAGTCTTAGGCCCCTACACCCCGGCAGCGGCTCACATGCCCTGGAGCCGCAGAGCCCGAGCGTGGCGAGGTGGGAGCTGGGGAGCGCACGGGGGCCTCTGCCCGCATGCATCTGCTGCAGTCTGCAGGGGCCCGCTAGTGGCACTGCTGCCTTTGCAGGGCTTCAGCCCCCCTGTGCCATGCTGGCTCCTCCATGGCTGGGGCTCACCGCCCCCGCAAGCCCTATGCAGTATTATTAAACTGGTGCCCCTATGCCCAACAGCAGCCTGAGCTTGCAGCCCGGCTGGGCTGGGCGGAGGGACAAGGCAGAAAGAACAGCAAGACACCCGGCCCGCCTCACGGTGGCGGAGAGTCACAGTTCCCCGCAGAGACCCCTGTACCCTCTCCCTCACGCAGAATGGACATGCAGAAGGTACCTAATTAAAAGCACTAAACATGGGAATAAAAAATGTCAATCACAGGTTTTTTGATATGCCCTGAAGTTTGTCAAACATTTATTTGCAAAAACTTTGTAGTAAGGGTGAGTCAGCTGTCTTGCTGAATACAACATTAAATATTATGGAATACATGATTCAGCTCTTCTCTGTTTTACATTTTCTTAATCAGTATTTCTAAGCTGATTTTATATTTTAAATGTACTCTTAAGCCTTCATAAAGTAATCATTCCAGATAACTACATATTTAACTCACTGAAACAGACATTATTTTAAATTAATCAGTCACAGAGGTTTAGTGTGTTCATAACAATGTTCATTGCTTTTAGCAAAAGGGAACACTAATTTACTGTTGTGATCTCCATAACAATACACGTTTATGAAATTTCACCAATTTTAAACAATATGTTTCCGAAGATTTTAGGCATAACAAAGGATTTTATATCTTACTAAGGTACTGATTTTGCTTAAAACTAGTTCATCAGATAGTCAGAAGTAAAGAAAGGGAAATTCTGTCCAGCTATCTAGAAGCAAAGGGCTGTTGCTTCCTTCAATGGTGGGGGGGGGGGGGGAGAAATGGATGGACAGAAAGGAGAGGAAGACTTTGGAAGTAAGTTTTTTTACTATAGTAATTAAAATGTGTATTTTAGATAAGGGTGGTCTTTTGAAGAATTTATTTTAAAAACCATATGTCTGAAGATCCAAGCATTTAGGCTAAAGATGACTGTGAATCTAAAATTTTATGCAAGGATTTTTTAGAGATGTGATTTTATAATCTTCACCAACTCACTAATGAAATATTTTTAAAGCAAATTTTAAACTAAGGTCCTGTAGACATGTTCTGAGTAAATAATGTTTTCACCCCTCAGCTATTACAGTCATGCACAACTGTTTTTGTCAGTACATTCAGAAACTGACAGTAGATACCTGGGGGTTGGCAAATGCCTGTTAAATGTCTTCATTACCCCTTGAATGGCTCTTTAACAGTTTCAGTGTTGTGCTAATAGGTCTGGCAGGCTGGAGATTTCTCTTTTCAGAGTAGCAGCCCTGTTAGTCTCTTTTAACTACTAGATCCCCTTCCCAGGAAGACTCAGAGCCTGCAGGAAGGGTCATAACAGGGATAGGAAAACCAGTTGGGTGGACACTAAGACCCAGTGGTGCCCCAAATTTTCAGGTGCCCTACCCAGCTGCCTTTGCCTAAGGATCGCCCCGGGTGCCTCCAACCACTTGCCACCCTAGGCCACTGCCTAGTTCACCTAGTGGTTGCACCGGCCCTGTGTCAGGGTTTACCTCTCTAGAGTCTTGCCCCTAGTCTGGATGTCTACTCCAGTCTATACCCAAGGCCTCCTGTCTGTCAGTTGCCCTACTCTAATACCCACTTCAGGAGTCTCTGTCACTTCTGATGCCCTCTCTTATTGGGGCTAAGGTGAAGCTACCTAGAGAAGGACTGTACAATTCTTTTCCTCTCTCCTTGCAGCCCCCTCTATAGAAACCATCCAACTTATCCCCATCTGGGACTCATTTTTAATGGGTCCTGGGCCACTCTCCAGGTGCAACCAGGTGCCTTAATTGAGCTCTTCAGCTCCAGTTAAACATTTAAGTGCCAGGGAGAGTGTGTGTGGTATATACCCCCATCACACATGCATTCAAAATTCAAGGTTTGTTCTGATTGCACACACTTTGTTCCTTCTCTGTATGAGTACCACTCTTAGAATCAGATTTCTAGCATGAATATTCCTGACATTGAAATGAAAATTTGCTTTCTGGGATTAATCAACATGTGCTTAAAATCCTGTTTCTGCAAGTAAACTCATTCTGTAAAAAACCTCACAGAAAACAAATAAAAAAGCATAAACATCTGAAGTACATTTGTTTAAATATTCAGGCAAATAATCATAAAATCTTTTGCAGTATCCTATCAATGCTATTATTTTTTGTCTGTTTGCTTGCTTGCTTATGTAAAAATAAGGCTGATACACACTGTCCATCACTAGAGCTCCTGTATAGGGAGAGCATAGCAGGGAAGAGGTAAGAAAGAGGCATTTTACAATTTGAATGTTACTTTTACCTCTGACCTTGTCCTCAACAAGTGGCATGCTGGGAAATGTAATCCAATGGCCAGCTTTGTTGAATCATATTATTTCAGTAACAGGGTTTGTTTTTTAGTGAAGGTATAATTTTGAGTTGCTTGTCTACAGAGTTAGGGAACATACATTATCTCTACTTTGCAATTAAGAATCCTTCAAGATGGAAGATGCTCAATAATCCTTGAGTCTGAAGAAAAGGTTTCCTAAATAGCCAGGCTTTTTTCCATTTCAGTACTGAAAGTGTGAAAACTCCCCATTGGAGTGGGAAAGCCATATTGCAAACCCCAAATCATTCAAAACTCAAGTGTCAGGCTAGAAATAAATTATGAGATTGTCTCAAATTATGAGATTTTAAGATAAATAGCATTTGGGGTTCTTTTTTAGTTGCTTTCTGGTTTTTGAGCCTTCAAGGTGAACTGATGTCACATTTACAAACTTTTCTCCATAACTATAAGGGCTAGAAGCTTAATCTTTTTTAAGACAAAAAATGCAAGCCAAGATTATTCAACTACATGATTCCTGGAGCGGGGCTTAAAGGAAAACACCTCACAGTGCAAGACTCATAATATAATTGTGAGAGTTGTCAGCATTGGCAGAGCTTGAGTTTTAGTGAGTTCTTGGAATCAGTACTCTATTTTGCTAGCTCCTTAAGACCATTTTTATTTCTTAGACTTATATTTTCAAAGAAGCCAGAGGGTGTTGGGTACCATAGTTGCAATCAACAAAGCAACTTAGGTGCCTAAACTCCAGAGTCAGTTGCCTAAGTCCCCGTGTGTGGCACCACCGTGATCCATGAAACTCCTGCTTGGCTGCCACCTAATCCTGTAGGCATCTAAACTCACTCAGCACCTAACTTCCCACTGTGAAAGTTCCCAGGGTGCCTAAGTTTTAAATGTTGGGACACCCACACTGCTGCCTCCTTCTAGGCATCTGGACACCTATCTTATATTCTCTCTCTTTCTTTCTGTCCCAATGACTCCTGAGAGAGTGGGAATGACTCCGTAGTTCAGTGGCTGGGGCACCCACATGGGAGAGGGAGCAGTCCCCCTGCTCCAATCACTCTTTCGTTATTTATCCACAGTGAAACAGCTTCAACAGGGTAGCCCCATATCAGACTTCTCATATTCAGTGATTAAATCACTCTCCTGGGAGGTAGGAGACACTTGTTTGAATTTGTGGGAATTGTGTCTCACATCTCAGGTGAGGGGGTCTAACTACAGGGCTAAACGTTATAAGGTGGGCAGTGGTGGCACCATCTCCTCTTCTGGCCATTTTATGTGGAGCAAAGCAGGTGCCTATCTTATTTCCCACAAAAAGCAACTTAGATGCCTAAGATGTTCATGGATTGCAAGCAGACCTAGACAGCTCCTTGCAGCCTGTATATACCCGTCCATCTCATGGAGATAGGTAACTTAGCCCTCACCTCTCTTGTTGGCATCTCCCATCCGCTAGCTTAGGGTGCTCTGCACCTAGAGTGCTGTGGATCACATTCTAATGAGTCTAGCTCTTCCCATTCATTGTATAGGAGTGTAGGCACCTAATTGAAGCTCTGTGGATCATAATATTGTTCCTGTTAGGTTTGTTTTTTGGGTTTGTGCCTAAAAGTTAGATGTTGTGAGACTTCACTTTGCAATGCCTAAGGTCTTGTCTACACTTGAAACACTACAGAAGTGCAGCTGTGCTGCAGTAGCACTTTAGTGTGGACACTGCCTACGTTGACAGGAGGGGTTCTCCTGTTGCCATAAGTAATCCCCCTCCCTAAGAGACAGTAGATAGATCAATTGAAGAATTCTTCCATTGACCTAGTGCTGTCTACACTGGGGTAGAGTCAGCTTAACTACTTTGCTCAGGGGAATGGATTTTTCCCCACTCTTGAATAATGTAGTTGTATCGACCTAACTTTTTAGTGTAGACCAGGCCTCAGTCCCTTTGTCAATCCCCCCACAACTGCTTGATTTTCAAAGCAAAGAAAGTGCTGTTATACTATTTTCTGGTCAAAACCAGGATGGTACTGAACATCTGCAATTTCCACTGTTACTAATATGAGGTCTCAATATTAATAGGCTTCTTTCAAAGCCTAACACTTCCACACTCGCTTTCCCGGCTGCCAGACAAATGCATTCTTATTACATAAAAACTACCTGCATACAGATTAATTCCTTAGACCTCACAATGAATATTTACTCCATTGTAGTAAAAACAAGAAAATTATTGTGAGAGAACAAGATTACAGACAGAAGGGTTAAACCACAGGTCCAGCCTCAGAGGAGCTTGATGAGAAAGGAAAAGTAATATCTCTTCTCAGCCAAAGGGCTTTCAATTTCCCACTGCTAGCACACTGTGTCATCCAGAATAAATATGTTCAAAATCCATCTGCAGCCACACTAAAAAATACAAACTAGAGTACGGTTGCTATTTTCACTAAATAACTTCCTTTACGAGATAAAAGACATCAGCTTTATTTTATTTTATTTAGGTGGGTGGGAGGGAGTGTTATTAGCTGAACCACCAATCCCCAGCAGCTCACTAGTTAAATATGATGTCTACCTAAATGAATTTGGGGAATTTACTCCCCTTCATTGTACTTAATGAAGGCTTCAATAATTCAAAGCAGAATATGTTGCAAAAGGACTTAATATGAACAGAAAATCACACTTTGGTATCATCCTGCTACAGCCATCTGTCCCTTAGTTAATGGGCTGTCCCTTTTTCAGATATGTATTTCTCCTTTATATTGATGATTGTTGCGGCTGGGCTCCACAAATATTTTTCAGGCTAATAAATAAATCTTCACTCTTTCACTGCCCCACTGACAGATTTATGGGTGGGGGGGGAGGAGGGGAGAAGAGAAGTATCTTATTTTGTTGTGAAAGCATGTCACAGGCCCCTGTATTCAGTGCAAATTCATTTAAGTGGTAAGATCCAGGAAGGTGCACATCATTAGGTATGCAAAAGATAAAGGCAATCCTAATTTAAGTCAATTTTACATTATCAATCCATAGACAGAGGAGACAGAAAGATCCTTAAGCGCCTATGGCTGTGTTAACTTGCACTATTTCTCCCTCCCTGGTGGAGAATCTCTATTGGTAGGGCATGGAATTCAAGGGGCACTGAAGTGGTAGAGTCCTTGAAAGCATAACTCTTCACAGCAGAGGCCTCTCAAGAAAATCTGTAGCTCCAGACAAAACTTCAGTGTGCCTCCCCTGTCATACCCAGTAGAACAGGTTCTCAACTGGGAGTGGGAAGGACACGTTTGACTTTTCTGAGGGGCCCAGCGAGCCTTCTGATCATTTGGTGGTAGGTGACCAGATGTCTCAATTTTGGGGTCTTTTTCTTATATAGGCTCCTATTACCCCCCACCCCCGTCCTGATTTTTCACATTTGCTGTCTGGTCACCCTATTTGGTGGTTATGGTAGAAGGCAGCAACATTCACTCAGGTTTGACTCTGCCAACTTAGGCAGAATCTGTTGCTCTAGATAGCTGCCTGTTTTTCCTATGGCTAGAGTGGCCCCCACTGCAGAGCCCACTGACAGATCAGCATCACAGAGAACCAAGCAGCATCTGCCCAGTTCCCCATGTAGACAAGCCCTAGATGTTATTGAATCCTGTGGAACATTTAAATTTTGTACAGATATGGAAGATCCATGTGTTAAAGGAGAAGAGCCCGTAACTTCTTCTGCAAGCAGGGACCATGGGAACCAAATCCGCTTCATGGAAAGACTAGTGGGAAACTCAGTCAATTGAAATTTTGTAATGTTTCATTTCCCCTTGGTGGGCATAATTCTACATAAATCAACATGGGCTCTACAATACTTTAGTTTTGTACTGGTTCTTGCATATTCTTCAATCACACAACACTTCTTGAAGATCTGCACTAACTGTGCAAAATCCTAAGCTGACCCATTTATGTGTGGTAAACTTCTAATGCCACATACTGTTTATATACTTTTAGCTTTTGCGTAGAATTTGGAAATAGATGTTGGATTATGTTGCTATGCCTTTGGATATGAATACCATGGAAAAATGTAGCCTAGACTGCAAGGTTTAATGTTAAAAAGGAAATTGGGAGAACTTTGCACCTAACTGAGGTGATTTTTGGGAAGGGAATTCTGACATGTAATGTTGCATTGTGGATGGGAGCTCAGTGGGAAAAGAATTTAATAATGATCTCTAAAAGCCAGGTCTTGAGCCGGTGTAAATGACAGATAAGAATAGTTCCAATTAAATCAATCAAGCTATGCCAATTTTCATCAGCTGAACATCTGATTGAATCTTTATAGTTTATGAATAGAGTTAAAAAAGAATATTGTTCACTCACCGGAATGCTTATGTTGTTTTTCCTCTCGTCTTGCTTCACTTTATCAGAGATTTATTTTTCAGTCCTGAAACCTTGGAGCTGTGAAATAAATTTAAATTGATATAATGCTAATGCCATTTTCAGTGACTTGCTTGTACAGTTTGATCTCCTGAGTTTAGAAAAGTTCATAAAAAAGATGTAATATTAAGAATGTTTAAAATTCCACTTCTGGGGAATCTATTAGAAACTTCCATTTTTTTATGATTTAGTTAAATAAAAAACTCCGATTAACTTTTGTCTGGAATCTTTTATTGCTGGTATTTCTTGAGTCACAAATGATAACCCTGGATGCTTAAAACTGGAATTTAAGGACAAATTCAAGGGATAAATTCTGGTTAGGTGGCTGAAGTAAAACATAACTATGTTGTGTGGTAGAAAATTATTAGTAGGGATCCAAAACTTACTAGCTTTTAAATGGAAAGACATAATTGTCCAGCTATACTGAAAGTTGCAGCCTAATTAAAACCAAATCTAGTATCTCTTGTCCTTCTTTCGATATAGTTGGACAATGAATAGCCTTATATCTCTGTTATGTGTAAGTATAAGTAAGGGGGTTCATCCAAAGAGAATTAGCAAGATCACCTAAAGAAAGTTAATTAATATTCACTATTAAAAATTCTGACTTTACTATATGGTAAATGATATCAAATTAAATTGGTACAAGCTATTTATTAAATGGTAACTGAATGCCTAAAATGTTCCTGAGAGAGACTAGATGGGTGAGATAATATCTTTTATTGGACCAACTTCTCTTGGTGAAAAAAGGACAAGCTTTCAAGCTCCGCGGAACTTTTCTTGAAGCCTGGAGTTTGTCACAACACAATGCAATTGCATATTTAATACCTTAGTGATTTTTTAAAAATTCATTACATTCACCTAGATTCTTCTGACATCCTCGCTGGAAGTTCCATAAGTTTTTCACTAGAGCCTGCTTTTTCCAAAACAAAGTCGGACGTCCACATTCACTGTTCACCTATCTTAAAACTGCTGTGTACAATTCCTGTATAAATCTGTATGCACAAATCTGTGTACAGATCTGTATGCACGTATGGTTCTGAAACACTCTCTTGTTAGCACACAGTTATGTGATTTACACATGCTCTGGCTTTAACTAAACACACAAAAGTAGATGTGTAGGTGAACATGTTAAATACATGCAGACCTATGACCTGTTCATTGGGAGCTATGAAAGTCAGGCCTTATACTTCACATAGAAAATCTAGGGGATGGCAACCATAGAAGGTTGTAGCTCTTCTGACTTCTAAGGGTGGCAATGTAACTTCAGCAAGTATTTGTCTGGACTGCAAAACGCATTCCAAATCCAGCAGACAAAGCTGACTGAGGAGTATAAAATAATAATAATAATAAAGAAGCAAAAGAACTCTCATTGAAAGTCAGTGAATCTGCATTTAGGAACCTAAGTTCAACACTTAGGTGCCAGTGGCATTCAGAGAACCGCTGCTCTGTTACCGCTTAAGCCTGTAGGCTCCTAGAGTCCCTAGACATCTAAGTTTTCTCCACTAAAATCCGCAAAACACCTAAATTTCAGCAGATGAGTATGCACACACAACTGCCTAAATTTTGACACTACCCAAAAGCCTGTGAATCTTCCCTCCCACCCTCTCTATTCCTAACCTAGCAAAGCATCAGACTTGCGTGATTTGAATTGTTTTTGTACCTCCATTGACTTCAATGTTGAGTCAGCATGGTCAAATGGAGAGGGCACTGGAGTGAGAAGTCCTCGCTTCTTTTTCTAGCTCTGCTACTGACCTGCAATGACCTTGGACAAGTCACTTCCCTTCTCTGTTTCTTGATTTGCCTTCCGGCCCCTTTGTCTGGTTAGATTGTAAACTCTTCGGGGCAGGGGCTCTCTCATTTTGTGTTTGTACAGCACCTAGCACAATGAAGCTCTGATCTTAGTTGCTACTTCAGAATATCAATAATTATAATGGTGGAGATTACACATGTGCTTTGCCAATATTTAAATAAAGAACAGTACCAACTCCCACCTACATTCAGTCAATGATCAGCTGCAGAAATGTCTCATGTAAGTCAGCTCCCTAAAGATATCGGTGGAGTCACTATTCACATGAATCCTTTCAGCATCAGAAATGTGGGCAGCTTTCTACACACAGTCACAGAGGAGATGAGGCTTCTGGTTCTGTTCTTCTGAGGAAGTTGTTTCTCGACCTCCTGGTCAGCATTACATGGCCCAGGAGAGATTATGTTCTGGCTGCGGAATCAGAATGAGCCTTTCTGAATGAATTCCAAGATAGCTAAACTCTGCACAATATAAAAAATAAATTAATATATGCAGTTTTGCATTGGACTTAGTAACTTCTCACCAAGGACAAATTAACTCTTTACTTGGCAAACAAGTATCAGGATTATAAAACTATATGTGCCCCCACCACTACTATGATCACACTTCTACAAGAGCATAGGAAAGAAGTTCCCCAATGCAGATTGTTAAAGGCTGTCGCATTTGTTTGCTTTCCCAAGCTATTGTTCATAAGATTCATAAAATATTTGTAATATTAGAATGTTTAATTTATTAACATTGTGAAAAGCAAAGGCTCCTTGTCAAAAAAAAAATCTGTCTTGTTCTAAGATACAAAACTTGATTAAGAGCATTGCTAATTAATTTTCATTTTGTTTCCTTTACTATTTTATTTTGATTGTACTGTGCTCTGTGCAAGAGCAGAGGAGGATAGTAAGGGTGAATTGAAGCCATCCTTGTAACTCCTGAATCCTGGGGCTGATGTCTGATGGTCTGAACCCATGGCATAAGTTAGAGAAGCCAGGAGTGCTGCTATAATTTACACCTGTTGCCCATTGCCTCTAAAAGGCCACTCTAGAAGCTAGATGTTAATGAATTGTAGGGAATGCTCCATCCCCAGTACTTTTCTGCAGATACATTTCATTTCAAGATGGGGGAATGGCACAAAAGCCATTAAGGTAGTTCTGTGCCATCTGAAAAATTCCCCAATTAAGTAATGAAGTTTACAATGTTTTTTACCACTAGAGTAGGGTGAAGGACCTACCCCCATATTTTTGTATAGATAAAATGTTGTGGGTGGCAAGATAATTGAATGTTTTTATAAGTGAATCTTGAGATGTAATCCTGCAACATTATATTTTATAATTTTAATTATGTTTTGTTTTTATTTACGAGAACATGAGTTTCCTTATGTGTATTGAATGAAAATGAATTTTTTTAAATATAGATTAAATTTTTGTTGGACATAGAATTTTATAGTCAACCAATATATAATAGCATTATTAGACACTAAAATGTAATTGCTAGTTTGAGGCATTCCATTCCATTTAATGAAAGCTGTTAATTTTAGTCAGTAGGGATGAAAATGACATAATTCAATAAATTAATACTAAAAAATAGACTCTAGATATTAAAGTCAGTTTGTTAACTACATCCAGCAAATTTGTTTGCAACTACACGACATCCATATGAACACTAGCAAGAGAATACCTTCTCAATTACATTCCAATAGAAAATAATTATATGATTACTGCAACATCCTTTTCTCTGGCCTTGAAAAATGGAAATTTGCACCGCACACATCCATTCAGAATATGGCTCCAAAGATCATTTTTCTAGCCTGTTGTTTTAACTACGTCACCCCTCTGTTTCCATCTCTCCTTTGGCTCCCCTTTCTCCATTGCATCAAACACAAGCTACTTCTCTTCACTTTCAAGGCCTTTCACAATCTGTCTCTACTCTGCCTATCATCTCTGATTCACTATCGAGCTGTTGACGCACCTCTGATCAGCTCATGATGCCACTCTTTACTACTCCCTCATTAAACTTTCAAACAAGCACCTTCATGCTTAAACATCTGCACAGCTACCTTATTATCCTCCTTCAAAACTCCCCTTTTCCATGATGTCTACAAAAAACTTGACAAGGAGGAGGCTACCACCTGTTATGCTGACCAATACAGTCTAATTGTTTCCTTTATTCCCTTATCTTTCTGTCTGTCTGTATCTGCATCTCTTGTCTTATATTTAGATTGTAAGCTCTTTGGGACAGTCTTTTAGTTCTGTGTTTGTACAGCTTTTAGTAAAATGGGGTACTGGTTCATGACTAATACAAATAACAACAACACTTGCCATGAATTCATATGTATAATTTTGAGTCACATTTCATAGCCGATAGCTAACACTCTGGTCTTAAAGGGACACTGATACCTCTGAAAATGTTTTACTTACTGTTAGTAATGGCTAAACACATCAGCCGAATATTTGTTATAGACCAGGCCGCAGTTAACAATGTTGATATTTTAAACAGTTAGTCCTCAGAGTCAAGTCACTACTGAGATGAATGGGAATGGATTCATACTTCCTGAACTATTTTCTCAGGCTGACTGTAGACTTGGGAAGGCAACACTGCATATGTGAACGGTCAGGTCAGATTTTGTGTGTATTCTTTGCTACCAAATGTGCTAGAACTGCCTTAATTATTAATTAATTATTATTATTATTAAAGGAAAGCTTAAATTTTGGAGCACACATGAATCTGCAGAGAAGATTCTGCAGCTGGTTGGTTAGCTGCAGACTGACCTAAAACACAAGGTTCTGGTTAAAGCCATAAAACATAAAGGCTTAAAAAAAAAAAAAAAAAGGTAAGGAATTAGTTTTGTATAACTTGCCGTGTCTTAATAGTTTAATGACAAATGGTCAAGTAGCTCCACATTGATATTTAGAATTTGGTACTCAGATTATCAGATTCGATTTGTTTTATAACAGAAATAAAAGTTCTTCTTGCCCAGTCTCCCCATGTTGTTTAGAACCGAGTCGTTTTTCTTTAATTCATTTTTCCAGCTGTTCAAACAAACCCAAGACACATTTTTTAACCAATTAGGTTATAGCAGAACTTAGCCTCATGTAAGAATGTCACCTAGGAAATGTTAGGTTTAAATTAGCTGTCAATCCTGTCTAACATTTAATTTAGCTGAACACAACCCTTATGGAATATGGCACAAAGGTAATGTTAATTTTTGTCTCTGTCAGCAACCAGTGTAAATGCCTGGAATACTATAGTAGCAACATTTAAAGTATGTCGAGGAAAGTGATATGGTAATTGTATAACATTTTGCTGAAATAAAATTGTCTGAAATGTGGCTTGTAATTAGAAAGGAGGAGGGGAAAAAGAAACCCAAGGCTTGCTATCATGGCAATGAGGAGACTCAGGTTTGCTAACAGACTGAACTTGGGCTTTTTCCCTCCACCAAAGGGAGATGGAAACTGTGACTAGCTTGCTTTCTAGGAGGAAGATGTTAGCATATTTTATATATATATATATATGGAGTGTGAGGAGGGTATTAATATCAATATTATAGGAAACCTCTGAAGAGAATACTTAAATTCATAAAAGTATCACTATGACTGGATCTTTATAATAAAAAAAAAAAAAACAAGAAATAATCTTGTAGGAAGAACGTTACACTCCTTTAGGTGACTTTATCCTTATTTTGATTACCTTTACTTACTGCTTATATTAGTCAGACAGTCTTATAGCACCAGGAAAATAACTAACAATAAATTATTTGACTATTTTCACTTTTTGGCCTGTTTCCCAATTATCTGTAAGCAGATCACCATTTCAGGGCCAGCACAACCCATTAGGAGACCTAGGCGGTCGCCTAGGGTGCTAACATTTGGGGGGTGGCGACCGCCGGATCTTCGGCCGCCCCAGTCGTCGGCAGTATTTCGGGGGCGGGGCCTTCTGCCGCCTCTGTTGGGGGTGATATTTCGGGGGCGGGACCTTCTGCTGCCTAGGGTGGCAAAAAAGCTGGCGGCGCTCCTGCACCATTTTCCTCTTTTGTTATTTGAAATATCTACTACATATATCCTGAAGATCACTCTTGGTCTGTAGATTATTCATGAGCAGTTGGTAACACATTCTATGTTCATAATTTCCACTGTGGTTAGTTTTGATTAGACACTCAGGTCACATGGCGTGTTTATGATACTTGACAGGATATATTTTTGTTCTTGTTTTTGCAAATTCTTGCATTTACATACTACTTTTTTATGGAAAAGGTGAAAAAGTATTTGTTTTATCTCAGAATTTTCAGTGAGTACACTTAATTTTTGCAAGAAAAGCTCATACTCTTTGTTCATGTAAAAAAATGCATCAAACTAAACGCAGGATCAAACCAACTTCAGCTAACACAGGTGACAATGTTACACAGATAACTTCACTTTTGAAACCTTTTAGTTCCCCTCAAGTGCACCCTTTGGGGACAGGTTTCACTACCTTCACCCCTCTTTGAGTGTCCAACCACTGCAGTCCAACCACTCTGATGCTACATCTACACTTTGAGCTTGGTGCGTGATTCCCAGCTTGCATTTATGTACCTGTGCTAGTTCTGCTTCAGCTAGTGTGTTAAAAATAGCAGTGTAGCAGCAGGTAGCACAGGCAGCAGTTTGGGCCATCCATCCCATGTACGTATCTGCCCCAGTACAATTTTACCTGGCAGTCTCTTTAATGAGTCATGGGTCCCAGGGACGGGAAGCAGTTATACTGGTATTTTTGGCACACTACCTCAAGAAGAGCTAACACAGGTATGTCTGTGCAAGCTGGGAATCACACACCAAACTCCAACTGTAGGTATAGCCCTTCACTGGATCTCTCGGCTGCAGCCTCTGCCCCCAATATACGAACCAAGTTAATCCAACAGGCCCAACTGCGTTAGGCAGGCGTAAACCCTTTTCCTCTCGGATCCTGTGACAGAGGCTGATTATTAAAGCAGCTCAAACAGCTTCTCCAAAACAAAGCATTATGTATACACCCAAAAATATATAGCACACCAAGCAAAGGGTAAAAAAAAAGGCTTATATGCTTGTTTCCCCTTACCTAATTCTTAATCTTTCCTTGCAGGCTTTGTAAATTCCCTTCAGCCCAATTACCTTCATCTTGGGGTTGGAGAGATGGCCTGCTTGCAGGAGTTTGTCTTTGTCAGGATCTCCCCCATGTGCATCTCTTGATAACCCACACACACACACACACACACACACACACACACACACACACACTTCTTCTCTAGGCCAACATCTTTTAAGACTTTAGTATCCCCTTTGATCATAGACTCAAATCTGGGGTAAGTAAACCTAGTCAGCCTGGGTGGCACTAGGTAAAGGTACTCCCCAATTAATAGTTTCTCTATTATTTCCTCAAGGACCCTGGTATTCTTTTGGAATATACCTAATCTAAACATTGTTTCATTTCCTGTTTGTTTCCTTCATCAGAGCCTCCTTTTGATTTAACTCTTTGCTGTCAGGCAGCTCAATACCAACTAAGTAAACTGAGGCACTAAGCATGCGGACTCACCCCTGCGGTGCCTCCTGCTGGTCTCTCAGGGAATGAGCTCGATTTCCAGCCTGGAGCCCCCTCTGCAGGCCTGTGATCCACCACAGCTGCCCCCTGGCAATACCCCAACAATCTCTGTGGGCCTCCCTTCCCCAGGGAGTCCCCACCCACTACCCCCACCTTGCCTCAGTCTGGGCTTCTGCCAGTCCTTACCTAGCCCCCATTCACGGGGGCAGACTGCAGTATAAACGCCACTCATCACAGGCAAGGGGGTTTGACCTGCTGCCTTCTTCTACCACCCAGTACCTCTATGGGCCTGGGACCAGGCCCTGCAGCCTGGGGAGTCGTCAGACTGGAGCTCCCCTGCTCCTCTGGCTCTTCCCCAGCCCTGCTTCACTCCCAGGTACCCTCTTATTCCCCTGCAGCCAGGCTGGTCTCCCTCCACAGTTAGAGGAGAGACTCTGCTCGGCTTCTGGCTGCCCTGGCCTTTTTATAAGGCCCAGCTGCCCTGTTTGAGGCGTGGCCCAGGTGTAGCTCCTTCCCCAAGCAGTTTGGGCTTTTTCTCCTAGCCCCTAGCCCTCTCCCAGGGCTGGCTTCTACCCTGTCAGGGTTGGAGCAGGTAACCACCCCGCTACAGGCACACACAATATTTATTTTAAAGTATTTACCAACTTGAAAAATTATCATATCACCTTTTTGTTAAGCCAGGCATCTATATGGCTGTTGGATATGACCACACAGATCCCACCTCGGGTTGAGATTGAATGAGAATTAGTATATCCTCTCCCCGTTTCAGGCATTGTAGAATTGCATTATTTTAGATTTAATGGCTCCAGAGGTCCCACAATAATGGCTGAGTGTCAAGCTTAACTAGAAAGTTTTGCTTCCATACTTTTTTCCATGAAGAAACAGTCTCATTGAGCAATTCTATCCTTAAAATTGGTGTCAAAACCTTGATGTGGAGGAATTGGATGGAGACAGGAATTATGGCTGTCACAGCTAATTGGCAATAATAAATTTAAACCATATATAAATCTTCAGTAACAATGTGGCTTGCCCTGCTCCAGAGTATGGAAATATCTCCAGTTAAAGCATTTACTTACAAATGTATTTGGACTGAATGTATTGGGAGTTCTATCATTAGTTTGGATAAAAATGTCCTGGATTTATTCAGCCAACAATATCCTTTCACAATTTGCTGGCCCCCAAAACTACCACAGATTGTTAATTTGATAGTTGCTTGGAATAGAGATTTGGGTCCACAGCTATCTCTGACCTAGTGGAATACAACTGTATTTAAATGTTTTAAAAGCAACTATAGATCTGAGATTACCTCTTATACACAAAAGAAACACTTGTTCAAATACACTGATCCCCACATAGTCCAATGGTAACGGGCCTCATACACACTGACTGCTTTTGAACATGTAACTCCCTTGGGACAATCCCTGTATCAAGAATTTCTGGCATGAGGTGGGTCAAAGAACCAATTTGATATTGGATGTTAAGTTGGAGCACTTCCCTTAAGTTTCATTCTTGGATATATTCCTGATACCCATGTCTTACCTGGTAACGTGGCAATGTGGTTCCAATGTGCAGCTTTTGAAAAATTATTCCTGCAAAAATGGAAAAGTCCATCTCCACCAAACAGTGATGCCTAACTGACCTCACAAGAAATGAACGATGGGCATTCCGCAGAAGGGGAATGCCCAAAAAATTCAAAGCAATTTGGACTGACATTTTAGAGGTCTATAACACTGGTCTACAATTTTTGAGAAGTCGTCTGCTTCAGCCCATTGTTAGATTGTCAGAGATAAAATGTGCTATTTATTATGTGTTTTGATGTGCTGAATTCAAATATGACAATTAAAACAACTGATTGGCTACTGTTTCTAAGATATTTAAGTTTTTACATTTTATGTCTATGTATATTGTGTAGATAGTAGAGTTTTAATCATAAATTGTAAACCTAGGTCTTTTCATGTGTTTATGGTTGCTTTACATGATGATATTTCACCTGTCCTGTTTATGTAACACTTTAAAAATCAGCAAAAGGGTTATATAAATAAAATTTATTATGAAACAAAAGGCAAAAAACTATTATGTACATAGCTTAGTCCTATTCAGTGTCTGCTCAGCGCTTCTTGGCTTTTCTCTTGTATTCATTAACTGGAGCATCTCTTGTCACTGTCCAGCAATAGTCTGCAAGCATTGATGGGCTCCATTTGCCCTGATAGCGTTTCTCCATTGTTGCAATGTCCTGGTGAAATTGCTCGCCATGCTCATCACTCACTGCTCCGCAGTTCGGTGGAAAAAAATCTACATGAGAGTGCAAAAAATGTATCTTTAGTGACATGTTGCAACCAAGGCTTTTGTATGCCTTGAGGAGGTTTTCCACCAACAACCTGTAGTTGTCTACCTTGTTGTTTCCGAGAAAATTTATTACCACTAACTGGAAGGCTTTCCATGCAGTCTTTTCCTTGCCACGCAGTGCATGGTCAAATGCATCGTCTCGAAGAAGTTCACGAATCTGAGGACCAACAAAGACACCTTCCTTTATCTTCGCTTCACTTAACCTTGGAAATTTTCCACAGAGGTACTTGAAAGCTGCTTGTGTTTTGTCAATGGTCTTGACAAAGTTCTTCATCAGATCCAGCTTGATGTGTAAGGGTGGTAACAAAATCTTCCTTGATTCAACAAGTGGTGGATGCTGAACACTTTTCCTCCCAGGCTCCAATGACTGTCGGAGTGGCCAATCTTTCTTGATGTAGTGGGAATCTCTTGCACGACTATCCCATTCGCAGAGAAAACAGCAGTACTTTGTGTATCCAGTCTGCCGACCAAGCAAGAGAGCAACAACCTTCAAATCGCCACAAAGCTGCCACTGATATTGGTCATAGTTTATGCACCTCAAAAGTTGTTTCATGTTGTGTCATAACTATAAAGGGAAGCATAACAGCTCTCCTGTGTACAGTACTATAAAATCCCTCCTGGCCAGAGACTCCAAAATCCTTTTACCTGTAAAGGGTTAAGAAGCTCAGGTAACCTGGCTGACACCTGACCTAAAGGACCAATAAGGGGACAAGGTACTTTCAAATCTTGGTGTGGGGGTGCGGGGGAAGGCTTTTGTTTGTGCTCTTTGTTTGGGAGTTTGTTCACTCTTGGGACTGAGAGGGACCAGACATCAATCCAGGTTCTCCCCATCTTTCTAAACAAGTCTCTCATATTTCAAACTTGTAAGTAAAAAGCCAGGCAAGGCGTCTTAGTTTTACTTTGTTTTTCTCAACTTGTAAATGTACCTTTTACTAGAGTGTTTATCTTTGTTTGCTATACTTTGAACCTGAGGCTAGAGGGAGGTCCTCTGAGCTCTTTAAGTTTGATTACCCTGTAAAGTTATTTTCCATACTGATTTTACAGAGATGATTTTTACCTTTTTCTTTAATTAAAAGCCTTCTTTTTAAGAACCTGATTGATTTTTTCCTTGTTTTAGATCCAAGGGGGTTGGATCTGTATTCACCAGGAGTTGGTGGGAGAAAGAAGGGGGGGATGGTTAATTTCTCCTTGTTTTAAGATCCAAGGGGTTTGGATCTGTATTCACCAGAGAATTGGTGAAAGATTTCTCAAGGCTTCCCAGGGAAGGGAATCCATTTGGGAATGGTGGCAGCAGACCAGAACTAAGCTGGTAGTTAAGCTTAGAAGTCTTCATGCAGGCCCCCACATTTGTACCCTAAAGTTCAAAGTGGGGATACAGCCTTGACATGTTGTCATAGGTTTCCTTCATATGGACTGCATGACCAACTGGAATTGATGGCAAAACATTGCCATTATGCAGTAAAACAGCTTTAAGACTCATCTTCAATGAATCAATGAACAGTCTCCACTCATTTGGATCGTGAACGATGTTGAGGGCTGCCATCACACCATCGATGTTGTTGCAGGCTACAAGATCACCTTCCATGGAGAAGAATGGGACAAGATCCTTTTGACGGTCACGGAACATGGAAACCCTAAAATAACCTGCCAGGAGATTCCACTGCTGTAGTCTGGAGCCCAACAGCTCTGCCATACTCTTGGGTAGTTCCAAATCCCTGACAAGGTCATTCAGTTCACCTTGTGTTAGGAGGTGTGGTTCAGAGGAGGAGGATGGGAGAAAATGTGGGTCCTGTGACATTGATGGTTCAGGACCAGAAGTTTCATCCTCTTCCTCGTCTGACTCAAGTGAGAATGATTCTGGTGCATCAGGAACCGGCAGTCCTTCTCCATGGGGTACTGAGTGTATAGCTGATGGAATGTTTGGATAATGCACAGTCCACTTTTTCTTCTTTGACACACCTTTCCCAACTGGAGGCACCATGCAGAAGTAACAATTGCTGGTACGATCTGTTGGCTCTCTCCAAATCATTGGCACTGCAAAAGGCATAGATTTCCTTTTCCTGTTCAACCACTGGCGAAGATTTGTTGCACAAGTGTTGCAACATACGTGTGGGGCCCACCTCTTGTCCTGATCTCCAATTTTGCAGCCAAAATAAAGGTGATAGGCTTTCTTAAACATAGTGGTTATACTGAGCTTTTGTGATGCAAAAGTCACTTCACCACAAACATAGCAGAAGTTATCTGCACTGTTCACACAAGTACGAGGCATCTCTGCTCACTTTGGCTAAACAGAAATGTGTCCCTTTGCAAAATCAAACACTGACAAATAAGAGAGCACGACACTCTATGATTTCTAGAGCTGATATAGGGCAATTTGTTCAGCAGAGTGATGTAAGCTTCGTTATGATTGCATCATCCATGACTTCTAGGAATAACATGTTGTAATTCATATCATGTATGACGCAATACCAGCTTCAGATTGCATCATTCATTGTTTTGCCTAAAAAGCAAGTACTGTCCAAACCCAGTCCTAGATTTATTCATAGATCCAGTCAAAGATGTATTTTAGTCATTTCTGGTTTAAATTGAGATCCCTTCCCTTTATAACTCACTTATCCTCTGCCATTCCCACGTCAAGGGTCATATATACTGACCCAATAGCATATCTTGAAAACTAGAGCCAATCAACAATTTTAAGCATCATTGTCATTCTCAGTGACCCAGAATTAGTAAAGTTTGATTACATTTATTTCAGAAGCATTTTGGCTGTAGAGCAGTGTAATTAATGTAGACCCTGAAGATAGATATGTTGCTTCCCTTCCTCTCCCTTTATCCTAACCCTCTTTACTTATTTTGTGTATTATGATTAATCTAGTATTGTGGTATAATTGTTGTATTTGGAAAAATTAATAATTATAATACACGTAACTCCCTCATTCTCCACATGTAAATCATATTTCACTGATTTTCCCAGTTTTGATACTTGTTCCACCATTTTAAACATATGTGCCTACTCCCTAAACTTTAATTATGTTTAAACACTCTCAAACCAAGGTTCTGAAATGTTTTGGTAACCTTTTTACCTCATTTGTTTGTTCTCAATGCTTCCACGTTCTAATCTGTATGATTAGAAATAAAAGTGCTAGAAATTTTTGAAGAAAACTTGTTCAGCCCAATTTTACAGACTCCAGAGGTTAAGACAAGCATAACGAGTTTCACATGCAGATTCTTTGCTGAAGGCCAGAGTAGAAACAAACCCTTCAGTGTGTGGGCTGGCTTACATTCACATCATCATTCATTATCTTAATTTGACTTCACTGAGTTTCCTTGACAGCGAACAGCAGAGGACAACAATGCTATGGATGATGAATAAGGTCAATAACTCTAACTACTTACTAAAAACTCATGCAACTCTTATCTGAAATCCAAAAACTGAAGCCAATAACCTTTTAGTGAAGAACTCATCAAGGATAAAGTAGCAAGCATGGAATAAGGCTGTCATTTTCACGGGCCTTTCATGTACAACGACATCAAGGAGGGCATGGTTTTCCACTTTGCCCAATGGACCACGTTGGAACATTTTGTTCTGACACTTTGAGTGTCACCAATGTCTCAATGCTGAAAAATCATAGTTAGGCCAAGCTACCCACTTATCCAACTATGGAACAATAAACTGATGCTGAAGCTCTCCTTCAGGCCCTGCTCTATAGCCCAAAATCTGCTTTATTTCTGAACAGTGACACAAAGCTAGTAGCTGTGGAAACTAGGGCTAAAGATCAGTTATGCTGTTAGACACTTGCTTCAGGACTGCAGCTCTTGCTGACTCTGCTGCAGACTCAGAAAAGGAGGCAGATAGCGAAAGACAAACTTTTAATTGAGGAGATTAAGCAGTGGGGTTGGAATAATTTTTATAGTGGGAGTGCTGAAAGCCACTGAAGAAAATTGTAAACCTGTATCTGTTGGTAACCACTTCAAATCGGGGGTGCTGTTGCACCCCCAGCATCCCTAGTTCCAACACTCCTGAGATAAAGGCATTAATGCTCTGCAGTGACTGGCTTTCTCCTTTTCCATCTAGCTCTGCTCAGAATCAGCAGAGCACTATGACTTACAACATTGCTAAGCCTCATAAACAAGCAGGTGGACATTGTGAGTATGACTTAAGATGGTTCCCAGAAAACATTTAATTTGAGTTGCAATCAGAGAGGTAAATGGAACATCCCCAAATGTCAGACAGTTTGGGGAATCAGCACATTTCCTGTTGGCTGCCTTTGCATACTCCAGCATCTAAGCTTTCATCGGGGGGGGGGGGGGGGGTGAGGGGGCGGGAAGTCACACTACATTTTTAGAAAAATACTGTACCAATTGTAAACCCAGGCAGTGATATCTCATTGATTCTGCAGGCAGCCAGAAGCAATAGCTCTGAAGGGTAAGCACTGTACCTCCATTCATTCCAAAGGGGTTGTAACTCTGATGCCTAATACCGTTTGAATGTTAAACATTTGACTGCTGATCACAGCACCCAAAAAAGAAGGAATGATCACATTATATATATGAATATAGTTCAAATCTTCATACACACATACATACACAAACACACACCCCACATTTGGTGTCACAAGTAGGTGCTGGACAGTGGGTGGAGACTGAGAAATTACCATAACTTCATTTCCCTCCTCCCCTCCCTCCGTCTTACCCATGAGAATTACTGTTCTCCAGTTACTTTGACTGGCAGTAAATTATCATAAAAGACAATTAATAGTATGAGATAATTATACAGCACCACCGGTATGCATGTGGCTTTATGGGTATGAAATAAGGTACAGGACCCTGCAGCTAGGGATCTTACACAGAAATGTAATAAATACAGAGATGACAAGCAGTTGGGTGTTAGTGGGGCAGCAAATAAGGGGAGGGGATCAAACAAAAGACAATCCTTTGGCAGCCTTTTGAAAGACAACATTTTCTAACAGAATACCAGGCAGTTATTAAGTATAGAGAAAAAATATCTGTATTAACTATTGGCAAATGCTACCTTTTAATGGTGACCATTGTTTGAAGGAAAACAGTTGGCTAACACTTTTAATTTTGGTACCTTGATTGCCCATCCTCCAGTGTCCATTCAGGAAGATGTTAGTCTTTGCCAGGAGTGTGGGCTAAACAGATCAGTACCATAACAGGTGAAAAACTTCAGTTTTCTGAATGTCTACCTGCCCATTTGTACCTACTAAAATGATACCGGCTTTGTGGCCACAGAAGGAGAGTACATTATTTGGTACTTATACAAAACATATTCATACCCAAAAGTTTAGTTTAAGTTTAAGTTTGATGAGAACTTTATCATACACGTGGGTGTATTCATGAGAGACATAGCCACCACATGCCAACAGATCTTATGCCACACATTCATAGAGGAAAGTCAGTGTAGCCGATCTGTTTAATTTTTTTTTTAATTAGAGATAGAGAAACCCAATTATAGTTCTAGTGTAAACATTCATGAGCCACATACTATTTACTCTCTCAATGTGGGGGAGTCAACTACTCAGGCTGCTTGTGTCTTCATTCTTTTTAATAGTTACTCTGGCATGTCTCCCCCTCTCCCCCCACCCTATCTTTCCATCAGGGCCCAACAATTTCAAACCATCAGGAGTACAGTTGGAGGCCAGATTTGCTATCTTTCAGTAACCCCAAACCCATTCTTCAGCCTGAGTCAATCTCTTAAACCACACAGATCTGATTGTTATCTTTATACCAATTTCACGTTTTGGGGGCTGTCTTTTACAAACCATCATTTGCAGTCCTTGAGCAGGGGGTACTACCCTGGAGCAATTGCCTGGCACCAGCATGAGTTTGCAAGAAGGTATGTTGTGTACTCTACCCTCATTTCAGAGCATCTGGGTAGGGCCGGGTGCAACTGGATCTCTGTTGGTTCATCCATCAATATTTTTATTATTTATATGGGAAGATAGATAATGCTGGTAAAAAAAAAACCAAACAAAACACTGACCTATTTCTGCTGCCTGATCTCAATTCCTGTACTATCTGAAATTCACCCAACCTTATTAAGAATCTAGTAAGCCAGTGATTGTGACCTTGCTCTGACAAATTTCCCTTTAATTAGCTTTTTTTTTAAACCTCAGTAAGAAGTAGATAAATGAAAAATTCTCTTCTTTCCTTCATAGTTTATATAGCTTCTGTAACTGTGTAAAGTTATTTTCTTCATATCATATGAGCATTCGTCCATGTTTCTTACATTTCAAAGGTATTTTGCTAGTTGACTTTTTACTTGAGTTATTTTTGCTCAGGCATGGCAGTCAATTAAATGTCTTGACATATTGTACAACTGCTTGTATTTAAAGAAGATTGATCCAAGTTCAACATTTTTAATCCACTGTCTTAAAAAAAAACAAAAATCTTATGCACTCTGGAAATTAGAAAAGTAGATTCACAAACAAATGTTTACCACTGAATCAAGTTATTTGAATATATTTAAGCAGGGTATTGGAGAAAATGTTGGAGAAAATGTGTTGGTTTTTTTATACAATAAATGCATCAATCAGATTGACTGTATCTAATCAATTTTATTTTAAGTCTTAAAAAATAAAGATTTTTTTCATGTTTATTCTTAAAATCGAATCTTGATGGAATATCGTTAACTGCTTTCGTAAAAAAAAAAAAAAAAAAAAAAAATAGAAATAACCAGCAAATAGCATTTGGTCATGATGTAGAATCATTATCATCCATAGAATAGATGCATGACTTCTGTATTCTTGCATGTCTCTCAAAAAGTTGAACAAGGTTCTACATTTTGCTCGTTTGTGCCTTTTTTTAAATTGAGGTTTACTATCAAGCACATCTGTAATCTGATAAAATCCTTATAATGTTGCAATGGTGCTGTTTCTGCAGCTAATATAATGTAAAGTAAATAACTGAGCTGAAAAATATTAAGTTGAATTCAAGAATTGTTGGTACCAAGAAAATACCCACAGATAATCTGGTAACTCAAATCATCCAATACCTAAAAAACCACTGCAAAAATTACTTGCAAACAGTTGCCTGGGATTGCTCATGAGCATTCAGCATCAATTTCACAACATGTTGTTGGAGATAAAAGGAAAACAATCAGAACAAAAAATACTTATTATTTTGTTAATGGCAAGAACTCAATCAGCCTCAGCAGGCTTAGCCATTCTCACAGCCATTGTAGAGAGCCTTATTCTCTGAGAAATAATTTAGGCCCTAGTCATGCAAAGCATCAGACCTTTATTACTTTGCAGACTCGCTTTGCTTTCACAAATATTTGGGAAGGGCTACACTTTGTACAAATACCCGTAGTCACAAAAATATTCATTCTTTGTTATTATTTTTACATTACTCAGTTTCCATCATTCAGACAGCAACAGCAATACCATTTAACTTCAGTGAGCAATCAAACGCCACAAATAACGGATAGCAAATAGTCAAATTGAACAATTCAGTATGATTATGCCAAATTATCTGTCATATGACGAGCTAGCTTACGGAAGCAAATACCTGCCTTAACTCCATATCAGAGACACCAAAATGTTTTCAGAACTAGTTAATTCCATCTCTGCTTAGTTTCTTCTATAATGATCCGGCCAACATAAGGCTTTCTGGAGCTTCACTTTACACACTCTTTACAAAGACTGGGCATCATCTTAGACTTCTGTAACTTCTCCAAAGGATTGCATTGAAATCTACAAAGAAAAATTTAATTATCCAGTCACTGGCAACGAACGAGATGCAATAGTGAGTGGGGGCCAAAAATACCGTAGAGAGTGATAAATAAAAAGAGTGAACAGTGTGTGAACAGTCACATAACTAACCAGCTGTTCTGAAATCTAAAATTACTCAGGGGATTGAAATTAGCTAAATGAGCCCACCTACATAGCAGGCAAAGAATTTTCCCACTTCTTCTTAAAGAATGCCACATATAAGAGATACTATTATTACTCTGACATTAGTTCTGGTTAAATTATAGTATTACTATAAAGATGATGTATCCAAGGATACCTGTAATCAGGGGTAGGACACACAAGAAGATAGTGATTATTGACACTTTAAAATAGTTGACTAATTAATTAACTGAACTTAAGCATCAACTTGAAATTGAGACCCACTTGGTATCTCACAAGAAATAAGGCAATGTGGGGAAAAGAAATTTCAGGACAGAAGATCATTAACTTTTTCATATTGCTGTAGAATGAAATAGTAGAGTGGTAAAAAAATTTTTGGCTTCCTAGAATATAAAGTATGTACAAGCGGTAGGCAACCTATGGCATGCATGCCAAAGGCGGCACGCGAGCTGATTTTCAGAGGCACTCACACTGCCCGGGTCCTGGCCACCGGTCCGGGGGGGGGGAGGGAGCTCTGCATTTTAATTCAATTTTAAATGAAGCTTCTTAAACATTTTAAAAACCTTATTTACTTTACATACAATACTTTAGTTATATATTATAGACTTACAGAAAGAGACCTTCTAAAAAATGTTGAAATGTATGACTGGCACGCGAAAAATTAGAGTGAATAAATGAAGACTCGGCACAGCACTTCTGAAAGGTTGCCAACCCCTGGTATATACTAAATTAAACTGGCATTTGTATAGCTCTCTGGGTTAGTGTTAGGACTTCTACCTGTTTGAAAGTTTGCTTTGGTTTCAATATGCTCCACAAAACACTGATCTTTATCCAAAGCTTATCCAAACTACCCTGAGTCTGAAAACACAAGGCTGGACATTTAAAAAAAAAAAAAAAAAAAAAAAAAAAGGATTTCTTGTTAACTTTACAGGGACCAGCAGGAAACAGGAAGTTCATAAAATACCTATTATTTTTGTATCTAAGTTAAATATTTTTGAACATTAAAATATTTCCTTTGAGTTCAAATGGAACTCCAACTGGTTCATCTATCCCAATCAAGGATCTACAGTTTATGGTACTGCTTGGCATACACTCCTCTCAGTATTACCATTTGTCTTTCAAAAGGTATGCGCTCCACAGCTAGAGTATGTTGAAGCATTTTATATGGAGACTGAAAGCATTACACAGATGGTGCTTTATGGGTCATTATTACTGGCAGTTGTTCTCTTATGTAAGTACCATAAAGCCAGATTGGTGATGTACATAGTACTGCCGAGTAAGAGATACAAGTCTGAGTCCTGACTTCAGCCCTGAGTTCCGCAGGCAGCAGAGGCGAGAAGTGCTGTGGTATCTTTTGCGGGTGGGAAGAGGAGACGATATGTAAAGAGAGGAAATGGAAGACCTTAAAACTTAGAGAAATATTAAACATATGCTTTTTAAAAGAGATGTTTTAAAAATAGTGTTAATGTATTTTTTTCTTCATTATTTTTTCTTTAAGGTATACTTGCCAAATTTGTCCTTTAAAAAAAAAAAAATCTCAAGTGTCCTTTGAGGTTTACATTCTTCCATTCATACTTATCTAGGGGCAGTTAATCTATTTTTCTATTATCGTTGCTTAGAGATTCCCACTCCAATTCCAATTACACAATCATTCTCAATAACACTGAATCCTCTGCATAGCTAACAGCCATATTTAGATTCAGTACGATTTCTCTTCAGTGTGTATTAAGCAGCCTTAAACTGTGCAAGACAGATATATTTCAGGGGATAATACAAACACTTGTTATCCACTCTGATGGTTTCAAAAGTGGGCATATGTCTTGCAACAGGATGTGTCTGTATACATTATTTATTTTATTTATTACTGGGGTTGAGTTACAGAAACATTTCTTAATCAACCCAGAAGAATTTGTGGTATTAACGGTCAGATGCTAAGGCACCCTCTTATTTACTCCTCCCTTACAGGTTCTGCAACAGCTGATCTGTGCATATTATATATCAAAACAGAGCTGGTTTAAAATTGGAACTACCAGCCTCTGGAAAATTCTGATTTTGAAATTTGATTTAATCATGAAATAGGACAAGAAGTAGAAACATCAACCTTTTTTGTGTAATGGCAAGTTGACAAATAATTCAGTTTGAAACAGTTTAATTTGACATTCCTGAAACAAGATAATTTAGTTTGGATTATTGAACCAAATTTCAAAGTTTTGTTTTGGCTTGGTTCAACATTAATCTGCATCCCTTTAGCTGCCATGGTATTTCATGGTAGGCATAGTTCAAGTGTCTCAGGATCCCATTCTTCTGTATAGGTTTGGCTGCCTAACTGGACTACATCTCCCATGATGCAGTTTGGTCCCATGGCTCCCATGATGTGCCATGTAATTTCAATTGGAAGGGAGATTGTGGTACATCGTGGAAGATGTAGTCTGCCCAAGAAGTATGGTCCATAGACAAGAATGGGGCATAAGGCACCTGAACTACAAGTGCCATGGGACCCTGCAGCAGCTAAAGAAAACACCAATTAATATCAAGTTGACCTAAAAGGTTTTGATTCAGTTTGATAGACCAAAATGTTTCAGTTCAAGAGGACCTCACCCAAACAAACAAAAAATCATTGATTGTCCTGATGGAAACATTAAAATAAATTTTAAAAATTAGTAAAATTAAAATTTCCCCATGTTTTTCCAGTAAAAAAAAATTTCAAAGTAAAAAGCCCAACCAGCTTTATATGATAGATATCTCTTTTATTTTGTTTCTGTGAGCCAGATTTTCAGAAGACATTAGCTTCTACTGTGGGACCAAAATAGTGACAGGACTTTAAAAACTGCTCACCGCTCTGGGAAATTCTGATCATAAAAGGCTGACTTTTCTTTTTAAATTAAAAGACCTTTTGTAGCAGCCATGGAACAGTTGTACTATCCCTCTGTAGCTAGGGACAATGGAGTCCTATCCTTTACACCTCAAGAGTTTGTGCATGTTGGTTGCTGCAGTGTGCCCTACCAGCAATCAGCACACATCAGGCTCTGTGGAGACATGGATCAAAATGTACAGTAACAAAAGGAGATGAGAGCAATAGGAAAGCTCAAATGTTTTTCAGCTATATCTTCAGTGAACTATTCCCCCCATTTGAGTACTCAATGAAAATGACCCCCAAAATATTATGTGTGAGACTCTCTGTAAGCAGACATACACTTATTAAATATCTTGTATGCATGTATGTTAAGAAGAAAAATCCCCATACCATGCCATTTAGGGCTGTCAGCTTGCAATGTACTAAAATAACAGAATAAAATATGCAAAAGGAATTTTCAAATAATAAAAGGATACAAGTGTTATTTTGTTTTGGGAGCAGCTTATGATGTGATAGGACAGTGAAATCTGTGTCTATTTGGCCAACTTTCTCAATATTAAATATACATTTTAAAGGATACAGAATACCATTAGGAAATAACAGAAGCAAGGTTTTAAAGAGTGTATGGAGAAAACAGAACCCACATGCACTAGAAGAGGTACACCACATGTTGTACCCATGGATCTTGCAGGGTGTTTTGTGGGGGATATTGATCATCAAAGCAGTAAAGATATGGCTGCAGGTTATGCATCTGTTGTGCTGGCAAGGTCTGGTACTATTTTGAATTGGTTGCTTCTGATGATGAGCTTAGCAAGATCAGTGGTTCTTTGAAGGCCAGGATAGGCGGTTCAGGAAATATTTTTTTCAGGATGTGGTCCCTTTCAAATATGGGTTGAAATTGTTTGGTGATACCTACCATTGGAACCCAGTTGGGGTGACAACTAGGGATGTGCAGTCAGGGTCTCTCCCTCCCCATATTGAAGCAGTTCTTTGGTTGATTGTCCTTGTTTAGTTGAAAGCAGTTGTAAGCGTATTTAGGTGTGCATCCCAGGCTCTCTCCGTGGAGCAAATTCTATTGTATCTGAGTGTCTGGATCTAGATAACAGGTTTCTTGGTGTGCCTTGGATGGTTGCTGGATCTGTGAAGATAAGTGTGTTGATCCATAGATTTCTTGTATATTGTCATTTGTAGGCTTCCACTGTTTTCGGTTGATTTTCCCATACTTAATACAGCTCTACCATTTCCGGTGTTGAATTTTTCAAAAAACACAATAATGGTACAAATGTTTGTTAAGCTGAAACAGTTAAGAATGATAGTGTTTGCACACTCTATTGTTTAAACCAGTGGTTCTTAACCAGGGGTGCATGCATCCCCTGGGAGTGCGAGACTCCTTTTCTGGGGGTGTGAGACATGCCAGATTTTTTTAGAAGGTAAATCATCAAAAACACAAATTAAGCACAGGCACGTAAGTACAACTACTTTGTTTCATTAAACTATGTATTTATTAACATTACATATTTTAAACGGTTACTGTAATATACAAACAATATAATATACAAACAAAACATTTATTTTCAAGTTTTTAAGCTAATTGTAGGGGTGTGAAAACATATTTTGAGAACCAAATGGGTGCAGGCTGCGGTAAAGGTTAAGAACCACAGGTTTAAACAGTAGTTTATCACTCAACCACTAAACTGGATATTTAGGGAGAGAAAATTATATAAATTCAATACATTAAATATGCAGCTACATATACCTTGTAAGCGAATACTTGGGTCTCAGGTTTCATCACTAAATATGTGCATCAAAAAACTTGAACTCACAGCATGAGATTTCATAAGGATTCCCATCCACAGAGAAATGGTTTTCATATACATTTACAAAAAAATGTATAGGTATTTTACAACAGAAACTACACATGGTATTTTTCATTTCTAAGTCCTCAGTCCCTATTCAGTCTGTACTGAGGCAAAACTACCATTGAAATCAACATTTACAATATCAGCCTCTGATTCTGGGTGCGTCAGTTTTTAAGGGTCCAATCTGAGACAGTTTAGGCTTGATTTACTCAGGGAATACAATTCCTTCACATTTTTAAATTCCAGCAATGTTTTCTAAACCTTACATTTGATGGAGGTCATATCCATTTCACATTTATAATGGTCTCGAAGCCCAAGTTTCTAAATCAACCGCTTCAAGATACAATCCTTGGATATTAGCTTATCTTGAATCTGTTCTTTTGAAAGTGCTAGTCAATGGCTCTTGAACTCTTTCTCATTTTTTAGTGCAATAAGTTAATGCGTTTTTTAACCAAATTTTTAAGAGCCTGAAGTCTATATGCCAGATAGACTGTTGGGATGCAGCCAGAGGAAAATTAGAGACACCAGTCCTGAGCATTGAAGTTCTCCAGCTTGTAAATATATCTTTAGTTGTGGGAGTTTTTTTTCTTCTTGGCATAGTTTTGGTGAAAGGTGACCCAAACTATCCCTTCAGTTACAGTTTGTGATGGAACAAATTCAAGCATATAGTAGACAAGTTAATTATTGACAAACAATAAAAACTGAAATTAAAGACTTTTTTATTAACAAGTAATAATGTAATGACAACAATTGCTTCCTGGAGTTTGACCAGCTTGACATGTTAAGATAGGTCAGTGTTACTTCCAAGCAACTAGAAGCAAACAAATAAACCAGAGATTATAACTTTTAAATGCAAAAAAGTGGGGAGCATTCTACAAGATTTCCCTTTTGTTAATACTTTTGTAGCTACAGTTAAATTGCACTTGCAAATACAATTAATTGCACTTATAACCCACTAATATTCAGATACAAGTTACTTATATTGCAGCCCAATACTTAAAGATGTTTAAGCTCTGCATTGAAGGCCCCTGCACAAAGCATAGTTGACGTCAGTAGTCTCCACAATAGAACAGGGCTCGGCCCATACAGATAGGATGGGAACCTAAATCTTAATCTGCAGTTTACTTTGTGAGTGGATAAATATGAGTACAACTTTTGTTGATGTAACTTACATCCACAAAAATTAATGCTGGACTTTACAATTGCTCAGAAAAATAAATATGCCCTTAGAAAGGTCTTGTTTTGGACATTTCAACTCAATAAGAAGCCTTTTTAATTACCCATAGGACTATCGGACAGATGATTGATATGCCCATACATACACTTGAATAAACCCTTGAACTATCCCATAGGTTATATAAATATACATACATAGATTACTGGTAAGAATTGGCTACTGCTTTTCTTTACACACACACAAAATATCTATATCACTAGCTTTTATTGCTGTTGGCAACTAGCTGGTGCATTTGTTAGCCTTACAGCTTTGACATTTTGATTTTTATCTCCTCCCATCAAAAATGTATATAAGGTTTTGACTCCAGGCCATCTCTAAGATGGCCTGGAGATTTCCTCTATTCACTTTTAGTAATGAACTCTTTCTAATCTCAACACTATTAATAATAGTTGCTCAATACAATTAAATTTTCACCAGACTCTAATTTATGTTATTAGATTGTTTAGAAATTCTCACTGTTTACCATTTTCTTTACCACCACTTACTCTGTCATGATGATAGCCCTTTAACTACTGTTAGATCAGCATGTGGAAATTAGTTCATTACTATTAATTTTCCGGTTGCCAACTGGTTCATGAACTTTTTTGATTTTTGAAATGTGGTTCATGAATTGAAACAAAAAGAATACCACCCACTGTGCTGAGTTAAGAATTTATGAAAATTAGTTTGTTTGATGGACATTTAAGCATGCAACCATCTGCTTTTAATCTCAGAGAATCAAGCTATAAAGTATATTGATATTAATAAGGCTTTGAATGTGTTTGCTAATTTCAGTTCACTCCATTGCCTACTGCTGGAAGCACGGCTTTAGAGAGATTGCTAGAGTGATGGGACACAAACCAAAATTTCAGTGTTCATTGACCGTGGTTAGAAAATGGTGTAATTAATGGAACATAGGCAAAATAAAATTGAATAGATACTCTATTTGAGCTAATGCCTTTCATATAGGATGCTTCAGTATGTTTTAAAAAGCCATGAATTTGATAGAGATAGTGTGGTGACTGTGTAGGCAAACATGGAAGCCATCATGCATTCAGTAATTGCTTGCACACAGCCTTGAACATTAATGGGTTTTGTTGTTGTTTTTTATTAAGAAAGGAAATGTTCTTCAGGACACCTGGGATGTTCCCTGCTCTGTTCCAGAAGTGCAATGGATCTTTAACTTGCAATTGCACAACCATGAGATATGGGTATAAAAATAATCTTATTACATTTTTCCTTCAATGGATAATACTTCCATCAATTCAATACCCCCCAGTCCTACACTACAGTATCAAGCACTAGGTTGCGAATTCGGCATTCATTTCTGGTATCAGATTCCTGTTGACATTAATGGGAGCTCCACATGGAGAAGAGACTAAAACGAGCAAAAGAGATCTGATTCTCCAAGTGTAGATTAGAAATCGGTCATTCATATTGAGGGAGGTAAATTTGCCCATAAGGTACAGTATTCAATATCTAGCATAAGAATTGACAAAAAATTGAAATAAATAGTAGTGGAATAAAACTGTTACAAGAATATTCTTACATAGAGCCTGATCCAATGCTCTTTCAAACCTACAATTAATTAATTTAAACTCAGGGTCAGATAGCAATGCATTTACATTGAATGATATATTACACCACAAATAGTACCAGTGAATTCAATTGGCAACTTGGGGAGTAAGATGCTACAGTGTGAGTATGTGTATTAGAATGAGCCATAATTAGAATAACAGAGTATTCCTAGGAAAGTAGCCTATTGATTTCATTGAATTACTCACATAAATAAGGACTACTCATGGGAGTAAAGGTTTGATGGATCAGGTACTAATAGCCAATTTCAAGTTTCTACCATCTCTGTTACATCTTCCTGGGTTTCTTTTTTTTTTTCCTTTGAGAGATAAAATTGAAATTAGTATTGAATCATACTCATGTGTGGTTAGGCACAAAATTGGCTCAACAAAGCACTGTGATGCATTGTAATTGATATGAAACGTTGACTTCTCTTACAATTTTCTTTGTATGAAAAGCTGGGCTCATGACATCATCAAGAATAAAGTATTTGTTCAAAGAATATACGGTAGTCTTACTGCAATTCAGACAAACAGCACTTTTCATTTTATACTGCACTGAAGTTTCATTTAAACAATGTTAGATGATACTTTTTGTATTAGGGCATATAAATAAGCCTGGCAGTCAAGCACAGCCAGTACTGACCCTGCCTAGTTAAATATGAAATAGTGTCCTTCGTTCTGAACTTCAGAAAGCAGTCTTTGGAAATCTTTGTCTTTTCATGAAAAACAACTAATTTGTAATATTATCCATATTTTTAGCGAATCTAGTCCCTTCTGTGCAGCCATATGCAGTATAAGTAATAATCTTATTTCAGTTTTCAATAGTATTACAACAACATGCATCTGACAAGCATACTAATGCCTCCTGGAAAGCAGGTGTGGCTCATATAAGCTACTTAGCACAAAAGCATAGGGCTTTTTCCAATTTTCCTCTGAGCCAAAATGAAAATAAATACAATCAGACGTTTACTGATAACAGCAAGTAATTTGCATTAGGAACTTAGAAGAGAAAGGGGAAGGGCTAAGACTGACAGCTACAATGGCATTTTGCTTGTCCCGCCCCCCCCCCGCCCCTTTTTTTTTTTTTTTTAAGGAAAGAAGTAAATTATGGATAACTAGCCATCATTTTGAAAAACTGAGATGAACTTTATGTTAGCAAATCGTCAACACACTGCTAAAAAGTGAATTTTTATTTTAGGTAAAGCAAGAGTGGAGGTCAGAATATGACCAAATTTGTAAAAGCGACAGTGAAGTAGTTAGAAATAAATCCTTGCAACAGGCAAATTGGGAAATGAGGAAATTGTAAATATAAAATAGAGGTCCACATTTTTAATCTCCACTCTGAGGCTACCTATTTTATCTGGTCTAAGAGAAGCAAATTTAACAACATACAAGACCATAAATAAAATCCATTTCAGGCTGATTTAGGTGTCTACAACAGCACTTAGGAGGTTAAAATGGGCTTTTCGGTACTAAATCCAGATTTCAGTACTTTACTATAGACTATCATTTGAAAATTGTCTCTGAATGATTGCCTTCTGGATGACAGAATAATGGTTGAGTAGTGGTATCTCAGAAGGAAAAAGTATTCGGTAAAATATTCAAAATATCAGTTTCTGAGAAAATTTGTCCAGTACCAGTACACTCGGTTTCTCAGATTCTGATCAGATTTCATAGTGTGGTGCTGGGAGGGGAATAACAGAGGTAGCCTTCTGTAAACTTGTAAATAGAGGAAATAGATACATCCCTATTATTTGTTAAAAATAATTTAACTAGGTCTTTAAAATTATACATGCTTCTAATTGTAGCATTATAAGTAAACAAACCTAGATGGGTGACTGACTGCATTTAGATGCACTGCAGGAAATTCTGAAGGACTAGTAGAGTGCTGTGCTGGGCACCCCATAAACTGCATTTAGTGGGAACTGAGATCATTCACTCAATGTCTCTCAAAGGATTGAGCTCACTTGACTGTATTGTGGAAAAATAAGCATCTGCTGGATGTCATTTTTAACTGATTTTATAATTGAATTGGGAATAATTATTAAAACGGTTGGTTTTGTGATAGCAAATTGTTGTGAAAAGATGGATTTTTGGTAACACTATCAAATCACAGAACAATAAAAAAAAAGTTGGGGTGTGCTCTACACTGGCCTTTGAGTGGACATTTGTTCTTTTTCCCTGACTCCCTCTTGCAGACATTTTAAAATGTGCTATTTTCTAAGTCTTTAAAATGTTAATATTCCTCAATGCTGTCTCCTCTGATTGTCCTTTATTTCCCAAAGTTTGGCTCTGATTATTTTTCAGCTGCTGCAAGTGCATTACCCTTCGGCTTTTTTGTTGCTGTTGTTCCTTCTGTGCCAATGCTGATAATCTGCCACTCTCAGGCCTTGGCTACACTTACCCGCTAGTTCGACAGCTGGAAATCGAACTTCTGGGTTCGACTTATCGCGTCTAGTCTGGACGCGATAAGTCGAACCCGGAAGTGCTCGCCGTCGACTGCGGTACTCCAGCTCGCCGAGAGGAGTACCGCGGAGTCGACGGGGGAGCCTGCCTGCCGCGTGTGGACCAAGGTAAGTTCGAACTAATTCGAACTAAGGTACTTCGAACTTCAGCTACGTTATTCACGTAGCTGAAGTTGCGTACCTTAGTTCGAATTAGGGGTGTAGTGTAGACCTGGCCTCATTTAGTTTTCCTATTTCCCCTCTGCACTTTAGTTTGTTCAGCTGCTAATCTGCATCATACAACCAGACAGCTATTATAAAAACATAAAAATGGACATACTGGGTCAGACTAATTGTCCATCTAGCCCAGTATCCTGTCTTCTGAGAGCGGCCAGTAGATGGTAGATGCTTCAGAGCAGAGGTTCTCAACCTTTCCAGACTACTGTACCCCTTTCAGGAGTCTGATTTGTTTTGCATACCCTAAATTTCATCTCACTTAAAAACTACTTGCTTACAAAATCAGACACAAAAATACAAAAGTGTCACGGCACACTATTACTGAAAAAGGCTTACTTTCTCATTTTGTCTGCATGAAATTTCAGTTTGTTTTGACATGCTAGTGTTTTTTATGTAGCCTGTTGCAAAATTAGGCAAATATCTAGATGAGTTGATGTACCCCCTGGAAGACCTCTGCATACACCAAGGGGTACACATACCCCTGCTTCAGAGGGAGTGACCAGAAAAGGGCAATTTCAAGTGATCCATGCTTAACTCAGCTTGAGAAATGCAATGTATATACATAGATATACATAGTTCATATACATGTACTGATGAAAATGTCACTAAAAACTTCCCCTTCCTAAAAACATGCATCAGTGTTTGCTTATGTTCATGGTTGAATACCACAAACAGAGCCTTGTTCCTGGTATTTTGGCATTTCAGCTTTGGAACAAAAAACAAACAAACAAAAAATCAGGAAGTAGAAAGACACATGGAAATGGGGGGAAAAAAAAAACCCAACAACATGAGACATAGATCTAAATGTATTCAACCTTCAAAAAAGTTCAGCCTGAGTTGTGACAGAAAGTTTTGGTCATTTCTTATTAGACAGAGATTCAAAACCTGAACTTTGAGGACCATTCATAAATATAAAAATCCAGACCTAAATCCAGATTTTGTAAGTGGCCTTGATTTTTATAACAAGAGTCAAGCCCTGGCTCAAAAAACTCTCCAATCTTTAAGTATTTAAAATCCAGTTTCAAATTTTGTGGCTGTGCCCATTAAAAGTTCTTATTTTTATTCAAATCACTTTGCCCACCCTTATGCAATCTTTTGATGAACGACCCTGGGCACATTCTCAGTTGCAATCAATTATTTCAATCACTCAGAGCAAAGTTTTGCTCTCGTATCTGCATAATGGATCTTGACACCAATATTCAGCTCTTCTTACATGTGCAGATCACCCATTGGCATTCTGCCTTTAATTATGAACACATTTTTGTTTTAGAGAAATGTTTCACTCTCTGAAAAAGTTAATAAATAACAGTTGTAAGAATGGTAGAAATGGCCCCCATGAATCTAACAGTTCTGTCCTTCTGACTTTCACAAGAGTATTTCACATTGTAAATGAGACTCCTCCATTTTGATAAAAAGAAAAAAGCTTTTGTAGGCTCGCACAATCAGAATACTCCAGATGTGTCTGTGTGTGCTCACATGCTCACCACACTGAATTAGATTCTTAACTGAAATATGAGCTGAGTTGCTGGGGAATTTTTGCATGTCAGAATATAGATTTTATATGATTTAAATGAAAGTGCTGTGTTACTCTGCACTTTCTTTTAAATTTTGGTAGAAATTTAAGGGCATACTGTAAGTGACAGAAGAATAAAGAATACATGTCTCTCTTTCAATAAAAACTATATTTATGAAAACTGCATAAAACCATCATGCTATCTAAGTGGAGAATCTGACAAAAGAGCGTAGAGTGTTCAACAGAAAACTATGATTATATTAAATTACCAGCTATGAATCTTTGGTTTTAGTAAGGATAGTAAATATGAGAAAACATGACAAATGATTTTTCCCTCTTAGGTTGGGTGTAGGTTGGTTTCTTTATTATTTCAGCAATGACTACAGGATATCAGTGTGCCTATAAATTGACAATTAGTTTGCATCTTTGGTTCTTTACATTCCCTTGAAAATGTCTGTCCAATTATGAGGCAAGTGAATAAAGCAGCCTTTTATATTAGGCTGCAGAAGGATTGGATGGATTTCAAAACTGACAATTTATTTCTTGCCTCTAGAACTTTGATAATTGGATGACATTTTATTCTAAAAACACTGTGGTTGCACAAAACATTTTGACAGCCACATAGCATTGCTACTGTAGTTAGAAATGTGCTTGCCTTTCAAATGGACAAGTGCATAACTTGCATAAACCTATCCTTGTTTTCATCAAGAGAGTTTGAGAGTAGCGGTTATCATGCCAATGGAGATAACTAGTTGTCTACTCACCCTGAATAATGAAACTGAATTATTTGCTCATTGTGGACAACACTGTAAATGCATGCAAAAAGTCCTTCTCTTATACCCTGGCAAAGGGGTTGGGTAAAATTAAAATCAATGAGCTCCTTTGACCCAGTCCAGCTTCTTCTGATGTTAGTGGGAGTTTTCTCTAAAGGAATTCTGCAAAACATTTCAACACAAGAGAGTTAGTTGAAGTCAATGGGATGAAGCATGCGCTTAAAGTGAAGCAATGTGCTTATGTGCTTTGCTGAATCAGGGCCTAACTGAGTCCAACTCTGCTGCTGGCAACAGACTTTTCACCCTGATCATCCTCTGATGTAACTTCGGATGCATCCGAAGAAGTGGGCAGTAGCCCACGAAAGCTTATGCTCTAATAAATTTGTTAGTCTCTAAGGTGCCACAAGTAATCCTGTTCTTTTTTCAAAGTGGATAGTTAGTTAATTTCCCCTTTTTGCAAAAGTAATCAGCAAATGTCATTTCCTTTGTTCCAAAAATCAGCATTATCAGCCTGGAACAGAAGACACATATTTGTAATTTGTCCAACAAGAATTTTTTTAAAAAGTTGACAACATAACCAAGAGTCCAATTCTGCAGTCCTTTTTCAGGCAGAACTCCTGCTAATTTCATTGGTGGAGTTGCCTGATTAAGGAGTGCAGGATATGTCCCAGAGTTTACAAATAGGCAAAACCATAGCTGATTTATAAAATATCTATATACTTATACACAAAAATAAGTTAAAAGAGCATTATTAAATTGCAAAGTGAAAGGAGATGAAATGCCAGAATTAAGTTTCCCTCTGCGACCTTAATTTGGCCCTCTTGTGCATATGCATTATGATACAGTCTTTAGTTACATGATCACATGCTATTTTTTCCACAGGACCTCTGTCGCATTCAGTGTACAGAATGGATGGTGCTCCGTTAATCAGCAGCTATTCAGTATTTTTTTTTCATTCTGATTGTTCTGTGTGTGGCTCAGGATATATTTTCTGCACATTATTCAAATCCTGCTTTGAAGGCAGAATTTTTAATTTGCTTATGGGATTTTCTATGGTGTTCATCATCCCTGTATATGAATTCTTTCAAAATATTAATGTATTTATTTTCACTATACTCCTGTGAGATTATCATCTTCATTGTACAGATAGAGAACTGAGAGAGATTATGGTCAAACCACTAATTTTGGGTGCCCAATTCAAGATGTCCAAGACCTGATTTTTCAGAGTACTTAGCATTATATAGCACTTTACATGTTCAGAGCACAGTTCCCATTGATTTCAACTGCAACTAAGAGTGCTCAGAACTAGAGCTAGTCTGGTATTTTTTGCCTGAATGATTTTCCAACAGAAAATTCCCTATTTGCAATATTGAATTTTCCATGTGAAAATTAATTTTTTGCAATAATATTCAATTTTCCATTAGAAAAACAGATCTAATTAATGCCCACCTGCAGACTCTTGTCCATTTCATTCTCTGCCTGCAGGCACAAAGTGAAATTGGCCTTCTGGGAGGACTGCCTAGGCTGAGCGCCCTGACTCTCTGCCGCTTAGGCTTCCCCTCTGCTCCTCCCCCACCCCCATCACTTCTCGGAATAGAATGGCAGAGAGTCTGCATGCTCAGCTCTGCCACCTCCCCCAACCCCAGCTTCAGGGCTGGAAAGCTGAGCATCCGATCTCTCTGCCACTCCAGCAGCCAGGCAGAAGGCTCTTGCCAATTTCACTTTCTGGTTCAAGATGAAAAAAAAAAAAAAAAAAAAAAAAACCTTTTCAGAAATGTGAAATTTTTTCTAGGAAGGGTTTTCCATTTTCTAGCCAGCTTGGCACTTCTATAATTCTGAGTCCAGGGTATCACCCAGTAAATTAGGAATACAATTAGTGACTACTTCTGAAAAATTTTGTTTGGGTGACTTGATTAGCATCACATGGAAACTCTGTGGCACAGGTTGAGAGAAAATCTACTTCTCCTGTCATACAAGAGTTTCCTTCACATTCAACCCTGATTCATCCACAGTGTGGAATTCACAAGAAACTATGTCTTAGCCAAGTTCTTAAGAGCATGCTTAATTTTGTGAGCTCATACTTAATATGCAAGTAGTTCCACTGTAGTCCATGGTCCTACTAAACAGGATTAGGGCCATGCAGAATATCTGCAGAGAAAGTATTTTTAAATAGTCACTTCTCTGACCATAACTTCTCCGTATTATTTTGAAAGCATCTTATACCCTTTGCATGCGTTCTGTTTTGCAAGGGATGAACACAATCTCCACTTCTTTCTGGCAATGGAAGTCTAAGAATGTGACTCAATTTTTTCCCTCCCCCCACGAATGAGGGAACGGCTTATGCTCATTCCCAATCCCTCCTACTGTATCTTAAGGTGTTGCTGCTATTATCTGCAAGATCCTAAAATAGAATATCCATGTACTGTTCCAATCCTTCTTAACTACCCAGCTGCTTCTACCCATCCATCTGATTGCATCTGCACTGCTATTGCTACTAGCCATAAAATCCCTACCTCCCAAGCAGAAGTAACTCAGTACTGAAGTAGTTGCAAGATAAGAAGTTATCTTTAACATGCAGAAATTTTATCAAATTGATGCATGGTCTAAGATTCTACTGGGAGCTTATCACAAATGTGTTTCCATTATCATTTTAAACATGGAAGCAGCAGAAATACGATTTGGCTAAAGTAGCTCTCTCTATGATAGACCAAGTGTAAAGAGGCATGACTTATGGATTGGACACCAAATATCATTAAAATTCTACCATTTACACTGACATCTCCTCTATAACAAAAAAGAGAGGTGCGGGGGGCATCCACTTGAGGTTTCCTTTGGTCTTTATAGATATTTTGTGACAGCCAATGCTGTTAATGTATGGGAGGTTGGATACTTTGGGATGATATCTTTCACAGTAAGTTGATTTTAAAAATAAACAGATCTTTAAAATTTGTGAAAGTTTAATGAGGATTAACATCTTGTTCATCACATGCTTACTGGAGGCCTTTTAAGTAATCCATTGGGTATTTGGTTTACCAGAAAAGTGAATATCGCATTCTAAATATACTATGGTTATACTGAGCATTTGGCTTAAATCAAAAGATCTCAATGTGGGTATTTTTAAAAAAGACTTTCAAAGACTTGCTCTTTGTACAAATGCAAGAGCAAATGAAGTTCATTAAACCAATGTTAGGTATTGGATTTTTATTATTATTATAGAATAGGTTAACGGGCAGTTTGATTTAAAATTAGACTGCTAATTTTGTTCACACTATGGAGATATGAGAATTTCTCCATTGTTATAGTTGCAACCAGGTTCTAATATAAGCTCTATTTTTATTCCCTCTGTAAACTTTGTCTAACAAAATTTGTTTGACCTGAAGGTGAAGGATAATTTTTCCACCACAGACAAAGAAAATTGATCAAACTGCTTTTGATTAATGAAAAAAATTGTTCTGATTTGAAATGTGAACTTGCGTCTAAGGTTTCTGTGTCAAAAGAGGGTGATTGATGACAGGGCTCCACGTGGTGTGAAGCACAGAAAAAACAAAAATCACAGGTGAGTAGAACTTTGCTAATAACTGATTTTTTGGTTCATTAATAGTCTGAAAAATAAATACATAAAAATTTGGTATATCAAAAAATAAAAGAAAATGAAAAATCTGTTTTGGCTCAAACAAAACCTTTAGTTTTGGTGCTTTTTTTAAAAATTGCTTTTTAAAAATAAAATTTAAGTAAATTTTTATGTAAAAAGTTGTTTAAGTAGAAAAATCAAAACGTTTGAATTTTTATTTATTGCATTATTTCTTTGACTGAAACAATTTGGTAAAATTGACATGAATTCACTAAACGTTCCGGTCAATCCAAATCTTCACTTTTTGGCAAAAGAATATTTTGGCCAAAAAATTTCACAAACTCTGTAGATGAAAGCCATGTCTTTGGGGGCATGAGCATAAAGTATCTTCCCACTATTAAAGTGAGTATTTCCAAGTCAAAGGCAAAGTTTATTGTGATAAGTTTGTACTACCATTACCAATTTATAAGGCTAGCTTTCTGGCCCCCATTACAACCACTGTTTAAATAAATGTTTATATATTGCATTGAAGGAGATTTTTTCCCCCTAGATTGCTGCTAAATTTAAATACTTGAAAAGTTATAAAAGTGTCTGACTGAATGGGAATAAATGTTTTTCCTTTACAAACAGAAACAAAACTGAAAATATGTACCCCAGTTCAGAGATCTATTCAAAGCAAATAAAACAAATAAACCAAAAAATAAGTCCCAAAGATCCATGACAAAATAGCATAGTAGTATAGTACTATTGTATTTTTAAATGAATTGTTCCTTTTCTTTCAAGGGAGTTTTGAAATACCCGATAATGTTCTAGTGCATTTGTCCCAGAACAATCTTGTCAATCAAAAGTTCCAGTGAGGGAAATTGCATTTTCAGTTAGGCTGATGATGTTTTATGTCTTAGTGAGCTAGGAGTTGCTTTCAGCTCACAGCTGACTGGAAATCAAATTTCTTGTATACGATCATAAAGCAACATTCCCTGGTGGTTGCAGCAGCTCAAACAGTTAAATATAATTTTTAAAAGTTGTTTGTTTCTAAGCCTGAATTGAGCTCCAGAAAAAAAAAACCCTAAGAACTGAATCAACAGTACTTGATACTGTTTTTATACTCTTGATCATTTCTTTCCCTTAGTTGTCCTAGTTATGTTCCTCCAGAGGATTTCAATCAGGAGGTTCAAATGAGAGGAGAAAACTCTCTTTTGCATATTTTTATGTCAGACAAAAGTTGATCTTCTTGTGAAAACAACCCAAGCTTACCACTGAGTTTTCTGCTCTAGCATTGTCATGAAAGTCACTTCTTATAAGGCTTAAATAATTACAGCTAGGCAAAATTAACTGATCTTTTGGGACCTCTTACCGGGTGAATTTAGGGAGGACATTGGAAAAATTTAGTTACTACTTATTCATACAACACCAACACTCTCCTGGAAGGGAAAATAGTTCAAAGAAGGCACAAATGGTTAAGCATCGAAGAAAATCTCTTAGTTAAGGCTAGATTTGGAGCATTTAGCCACAACCCCATATAGAGAATGGCATTGAGCTTCAGATACCATGAAGGAGCTACAGAGGCTGACCAGGCCGTTAAAAGTCCGGTCGGCAGCACAGCGGAGCTAAGGCAGGCTTCCTGCCTGCCCTGGTGCCGCACAGCTCCCAGAAGCGTCTGGCATGTCCGGCTCCTAAGCGCAGGGGTGGCCACGGGGACTCTGTGTGCTGCCCCTGCCCTGAGCGCTGGCTCCGCAGCTCCCATTGGCCAGGAACTACGGCCAATGGGAGCTGCAGAAGTGGCGCCTGCAGGTGGGGACAGCGCACAGAGCCACCTGGCCACTCCTAGGAGACAGAGGGACATGCTAGCCACTTCCGAAAGCTGCCTGAGGTAAGCGCCCACACCCTGAGCCCCCTCCTGCACCCCTACCCCAACCCAGACTCTGA
This sequence comes from Trachemys scripta elegans, assembly GCF_013100865.1. Taxonomy (NCBI): domain Eukaryota; kingdom Metazoa; phylum Chordata; order Testudines; family Emydidae; genus Trachemys; species Trachemys scripta. The sequence continues at coordinate 82,980,628 of NC_048303.1, forward strand.
ACCCGTTATTTCTGGCCCCACTCCAAAGCCTGCACCCCCTCCAACACTCCAACAACTTGCTCCAGCCTGGAGTCCCCTCCCACACTCCGAACCCCTCAGCCCTCTACCTCCCTGGTCCTCTGCCAATTGGCCCATTGGAGAAAAAAAATTTCCTGACCCACTAAATGGCTAGACCTGCAGCATCTGTCCACCCAGGTTCCCATTCCTAGTTCAGGTGGGTAGTGTGTGCTGCTGAAATGGAGCTGAAAGACGCTCCACATGGCCCCAACAGTTTAAATCCTGGGAGCTGGGGAATGCTGGCCAATCAGCACCCCTCTCCTCCAGCTGATCAATGGGTGCCAGAGACTCCCAGGAGGAGGAGCTACTTAATGTTCCTTAGAAGTGTCCCTCCCTTGCTGCTGGGACTGTTCTCCTTTCACAGCTGGCCCCATCAAGTTCCCCCACCTGTTGATGCAGGTGGTTAGCATTTTGTATTGACATTACTACGCTAGAAAGCAGCTGATTTCTGCAATATTTCTGAACTGATTTCTGCAATATTTCTGTAAGCTGACAAATAGTTTGTAACCAACGAAGCTGAGTAATCAGTCAATCCTGGATGAAATCAGAACCATATACCTGAGGTACATCTTGAACTTCTGTTTGTTACATTTGAATGAGAATGTCAATTTTAAACAATTTTGTAGCCTCTGCTCAAATCTTGATTGAATACTGAATATAGTAAAATCAGTTATTTTGAAGTAGATGTACTTATAAAATTCCTTTGCTAAATTTGGGTATCTGGGTGCATTGGTACCTATTTGCATTTTCTTGAGAACATTTATTTTCCTTGGAAGCTCAGGCATCCCAACTATCTCTACCTTGAAACTTTTCTGGTGGGTTTGCTCCCAGAGTAAGTTGTAGCTTTCATTTGATTAAATGGACTGAAATGAATTAAGTGTCATTTTCATAACAGATTAGCCGTCTGTTGCTGAAACATCTGACCCTTCAGAGTTTCTGACAAATTATCTATTAACTTAAAGAACTTTTGACCTAATTCAACACCAGAAGTTAAGCTTTTCCATTAATGGTATAGGTGCTCAAATTTGAGCTCTCATTTTCAGGAACTTTCTTTGCATCCATCAGAACCTCCAAGTTACACATCATGCAAGGTAGTTCTCAGAAACTGAAGCAAATGCTTCTGCATGAAGAGTCCATTTTCTTATTAGACAGATTACAGAGATGCCTGATGATATACTTAACATTTCATATTTTATGCTCAGCTATAGTTTTTTGACTTCTTAAAACATATAATTTGGGATAGCATTATTTTTAATAGTATCCTCGCGTGCTAAATACACAGCATGCCCATAGCAATGAGTATATGTAGCTTGTGAATAGTCATGTTGCAATCTGGTTGATACACTTGATACTAAGTCTTTTATATTATTGCTACCATTAGTGGCTTCATCATAGTAATCAGGGCCGGCTCCAGGCACCAGCTTGCCAAGCAGGTGCTTGGGGCAGCCACTCCGGAGAGGGGCGGCATGTCCAGCTATTTAGCGGCAATTCGGCAGACGGTCCCTCACTCCTGCTCGGAGCGAAGGACCTCCCATCGAATTGCCGCCGCAGATCACGATCGGAGCTTTTTTTTTTTTTTTTTGCGCCGCTTGGGGCTGGAGCCGGCCCTGATAGTAATGTTTGTGATATGTTATTGCATCTAAATCTGAGGATCAAAAACGATCTAATTAAATTATATGGATTACCTCCACCAACGTACATTCTACAATCCAATGAACTCTTCATGAACATTTATGTCATCCATCACAAGCATGTTGCAACTTGCTCTTTGTTGGGAAGTCTGTTTCAGCTACCATATACATACCACTTTCCAGAAATGTTCTCTGAAATAACTTCACCATTTTAAGATCCATGATTCCTATAATCTCATTTTGAATAACTTGGACTTGTGAATTCGTCTGGACTAGAACTGGTCAAAAAAATTTCAATGGAGTTATTTTCTGATGAAAAATTCCTTTATTTATACACACAAAACCAACATTTTTGGTGAGAAAGCTTGTGATTTTCCATTGAAAATTTAAATGAAGGCTACTTGTCTGGAAGAATCTGGACTTTCTGCCAGTGAAATGGACAAGAGCTTTCCTGGAGTGCTGCCGAGGCTGAGAGCCCTGACTCTGTCTCCCCCCCCCCCCCCCCCCCCCCCCCCCACCTCAGCTCTGGGAGCTGGAGATTCAGAAGAACCCAGTACTCTGCCTCCCACCTTCCCCTGAGTGGTATCAATACATTCAATAATAACCCCTAAAACATTCCCAAAATAGTTTTTCCTGTACAATATGTAGTATAAATAGTGTGGAATGGTACAACTTTTTTTTTGCATTCATGACCTAAGTAACTCACTCATGGTTTCTAAAATAAAATCAATATCCAAAACTCCTGGATACATCCTATTCCACACCATCATGTATAATATTGTCTGTAATATTATAGCTATAATACCAAAATTAAGTAGATATGTAGTACATTACAAATGAACTTAGATAAAAATCATATTTAGCATTTAGGAACTACCTAATATTTTTAAGTGTTTGGACTGCAAAGGCGAGATCTTCATTCATATTCTATATATCTGGTGTGTATTAAAATCCAAATATTAAGTAGCGCCTAAATATTTTTTTACCAATATTAGAAAGGAAAAACAAATCCAAATACTATTCACAACCATAATACATCCTTTCTGCATTTTCTGTTCTATCATAATGTACCAGCCGTGAAAATATTTATTTACAAGATTTGAACTTAATTTTCATCTCAATAAAAGTAGTCATTTTTTATCATTGTAGAATCATCTTATTCTCAACAAATAATTCTAGGAACAAGTCAGTGAATTTAGCCATTCTCTCAGTACTTGAATGGTCAGAGAACTGATAATTTTTATAATGTTCTTTTCAGTAAAGAATTTGATTAATATTTTTGGAAAGATTAATCTGTGGATTATTCACATTGTTCTTCAGAGTGAGTATCCAACTAATTACTAATAAGTACCAATTAGTACTTACAATTGCGTAGAGTGGTAATGAGATTAGTACAATAATGAGTACTATTTTGATTATCCAGTATTCTCAATTTGCTATACAAGCTGTGTCATTGGTTAACTAACTTAGTTGGTATTGTTTTTTATTCCTGACAATGATTTAACTTTAAATGAATTTAATGTAGTCCTTACATTAAATTAATTTTTACATTAAATCACTTTAGGCTACAGGCCTGAAATTCATGTTCCATTAACTTCTGTATGCACAAAATTTCACTGGCATGAAGAAAAAGCAACTGAACACAAAATGTCCAACCCCGTACTATTGAAGTCAGTGGAATTTTTCAATTGGGAGGGGAGGGAGATCATCATCCTTCTCTTTTTCACTGCACCCTGCAGAAAGCTTTTTACAGATAAGAAGATTGACCAAGTGGAGGGCTGGGGAGGAAGAAACTGGCGGGGTCTAGACAGGAGTTACTGTCTGGTATCAGGGCTGGGATGCATATCAGCTTCCCCCATATGCCTACCAGTGGTTACTCAGAAAAGATAATTCAACTCAAGGCTGGATAATCTTTTCTTCAGTCTGCCTACGCCCAATGACGGCCTCTAAGGGAGAGGTACCAGGGTCTACTGATAGTACAGTATAATTGCTGGGGGGCGGGAGGAAATGAAGAGGGGAAAGACAGGTGAGATCATTGCTGATTCAAAATGCAATTCAAAAGCCGCAAAAATATTTCTAGATATCTTTTCCTGATAAAAGACTAGATTCTGCACTCCTCAAAGACAATGCTAACGTGCCCATCAGCTACAATAGTGCAACTTCAGGAATTGTTTGCTCACCTGTAATCATTACTCATCTGCTATTGAGTTTAACTAGACAAAAGCAGGAAATGATTTATTTGATCACATAGTTGTTAAACAAGAGCCTTTAATTCCAGTTTATAACAATCTCAGAATCCATAACTTTATTTTCTTTCTGCCTGAAGAAAATGTTATAGCCTTCCTGCTTATTTTCACGATAGCCCGGAGTGTAATTTATTGTATCTAGCTGAGAACAGTTAAACACATTCCTGATTAATCTTTGCCACGGTTGTTGTTGCTCACTGTTTTTTCCACTTCTATTTTTTCTTGTATTTTGACATATCATCAGAAGTTCATGCCTGACAGCTCTTTCTTGCAACCATACTGCATTATATATCATTTCCTTTCTTGAAGATGTGATGTAAAATTTCTCAACTCCCAGAAATACTTTTTCATTTAGGGTTAGAAACATCTGTCATCTACTGCAGGATAATATACAGTACATCCACCTCTTACATCATTTGTCTTAGAACCACTTATTTTCTCCTTATTTTGCTTCCCTTCATTTGGCATCCATCTTTCACTCTCCAACTCTATGATAATAAATATATTTTCCTCTCCAATTGTTTTCCCCTCATCAAATTGTCCTTTCCTTACTTTTGGGCTTTAACTGAAGTTGATATTTGTAGGTATAGTCTATCTAAATCCCTCACAGGTCAATATTTATGTATTTTCATTTTCTCTGTGCTCCTCCCAAACACTCCCCATTTGTCTTAAACATTTCAATCTAAAATTGAAGGCAGGGAAGATGGTCTTGTGGTTAAGTCACTAAAGTGAGACTCCAGGGCCTCATGTTCAATTCCTAGCTGTGTCACAGAATTGCTATAAGTCCTTATCTCTTCTGCTTCTATACGTCATATCTCTTTAGTCTATTTTAGGATATTGTCTATATACTTGGCTGTTTAGTATGTAAGCACTTCAAGGCAGGGGCATCTCTAACTATACGTCTGTACAGAATCTAGCAGAATGAGGACCTGGTCTTGCTTGCGTGCAAGATCTAGGTGCAACAACAACGATAAAATAATAATAATTTCAAATTAGAATAGTCTTTAATTCCTTTTATAGCAAGCAACTCAACTCTTTGCCCACTGTTGATTAAATGGCAATATGCATAAATTACTGATCTAACTTCCTTGGGAGTGAATAGGTGTTACAATTTCTGGACAATGTAGGTAAGCTTCTGAATCTCAGGCAGAGCACAGGTTGCTATGATTTTATACTCTTTCAATTACCCCTTCTAACTAAGCAGAGTTTCCTTCACTGGGGACTACTAGCACAGGTTCCTTTGACTTACAGCAAATCAGTCCTTCTACATTTTTTTTTACTTTGATTTATAGAACAGGGTTGTTATGGGAATTGTTCTATGCTTTACCTCCTTCATTGAATTATTCATGTAATTAATGTAGGAAGAAGATTTCAATGCTGATGCAAAATTAATTATAATTTTAGGTTATTATAATTTTGACTGTCTTTACTGACTTTTAAGCGATACAATTATTTTCATACATAAGAAACTTGGACAATATGATAGCTTGTGTGCTCTTGTTTTTGGTTGCTTATTTAGTGAAATGAAATATTCAAGCTAATGAAGGAAATTCCTAGGATATTCTGCTATCTATCAACCAAAAGTGTCAAAGAGATGACACCTCCTTAGCCATAAAACCATAGTTATTACCTTCTCATGTGTTTACACAGACTCTGGGATGCAGCTATATAACTTTTATTTTGCTTTATTCTATATTCCTTTTTAACTACATTTGAATGAAGCAAATAAACAGTTACTGTAATTTGTGCCTTATATCAAATATAGGAGTCTTAATTTCAAAATTTTAGCTTAGCTTTAGTTATCTATGATACACAAACAGGACTCTACTGATTTGGAAAATAATATATTTGATTATTATCTTACGTAGAGAAGAGTGTCTCTACCTATTAAGGTATAATTTTTATTGAAAGCTCTCCACACAAACATACAGAAGAGATTGTAACTGAAATAACCATCGTCTATTGCTTGTGTCCTTATTTTTTTTCTTACTAATGAAATATTAATAATTGTGAGTATTTTGTTTGTCTAACTGTGATGTCCCCTAAGGCATGGAAAGAACCCCATGTGACTACGATACGTCGGAGTCACATCCCTGAATAAGCATTAAGAAAGTCAGTTAAGATTTGGTGCCTACCATTTTTTGTTTCTCTTGACTATATTTGTGTTAGTAATTTGGGGGATAAAACATTCCCTTCTACCCCCTGTTATCCAGCCACTGAAATGTTGTGTGTGCATGAGAGAAAGGGAGCTAATTTCAAAGGCTGCTTATATGTTTAAAAAAAATCATTTCCACAATGAAAACAAATGAACAAAAGACAAACATTGATGCTACCATAAGGGGTAGCGTTAGGGTCAATTGGAGCATGACCATGACTGAGCGAGCATGGTGTGCTACACAGCTGGGAACATCATCAAAAATGACAATCATGATCCCTTTGAGCAGGAAACGTATAGTCATTATGATAAAGTAACCTACTGGTCAATGCAAAAGGGAAAACCCAAGATCTTCCTTCAAAGAAAGGTCAGAACAGGAGATGACAATCAATTTAAAGGAAAAAAACAATAAGACACATCCTTGGCTTTCCTGTAAACATCTCACTTTTGTTGCATACCATTGCGTGTATCAGAATGTTTCTTAGACTTGATCAACATTTTACAAATATTAAATATTGTTGATGAAAAACAAACTTTTGACCAGTTTAGATTGTAAGCTCTTTGGATCAGAGACTTTGTCTTCACACTTCTCAACAATGGATTTAGCATACTTTGGGCACAAAACAACATTTAGTAGGAGCTTTCGTTTTCTCCTAGTTAAAAAAAAAATATCAAGTAACTGTAGCTGAATGAGAAATGTAAAAAACTTCAACAATTTGACATGGAAATATTTTCTTACTCATAACATGCTCGTCATATTAACTTGATGTATAACACAGAGAAACAACAAGCAGAACTATATATATATAAATCATATAACCCGTTTATACAGCATTAGTAAAACAATCGCTGGAATACTGTACCCAGTACTGGTGTCCATACTTCAAAAAGAACATTAAATAATTGGAAAGGATTCAAAATAGAGCTACAAGAATGATGTGAAGTCCGGAAACCATGCTTTATACTAGGGGTCGTCAACTTTCAGCACACAGCCCATCAGGGTAATCCTCTGGCGGGCTGCAAGACATTTTGTTTATATTGATCATCTGCAGTCATGGCCCCCCGCAGCTCCCAGTGGCTGTGGTTCTCCATTCCCGGCCAAAGGGAGCTGCGGGAAGTGGCACAGGCTGCAGGGACATCCCTCCCATTGGCCTAGAATGGCGAACCGGGGCCGTGCCTGCGGACAGTCAATGTAAACAAAATGTCTTGTGGCCCGCCAGCGGATTACCCTGATGGCCCGCATGCCAAAGTTTGACAATCCCTGCTTTATACAGTGAGATTTAATATTCATCCAAAAGAAGCTTAAGAAGGGATTTGATCTTAATCTATGAATACCTAAACAAGGAAGAGATTTCTAATAGGAGATGGCTTTTAATTAGATAAAAAAGGCATAATAAGATCCAATAATTGGAAGCTGAGGTTAAACAAATTTAGACTAGAAATAGAGTCACCAGACATCCCAATATTATCGGAAGCATCCCAATATTAGGGGGTTTGTTATATGTACGCAACTATAAATCACCACCACCCCTGAAAAAAGTGTCCTGATTTTTCATACTTGCTATCTGGTCACTCAAACTAGAAATAAGGCACACATTTTTACAGTGAGGGTAACTAACCATTAGAGCAACTTACCTAGGACATGGTGGATTCTCCATCACTTGAAGTCTTGATATCAAGACCGGATGTCTTTCTGAAAGAGACACTTTAGTTCAGAGGTTATGCAACTGGTGCAGAAAATACTCAGTAAGGTTTAATGGAGTGTGTTATGCAAGGAGTCAGACTATATCATCATAACGGTCCCTACTGGCCTTAAAATCTAGTCTTTTATAGAAAAAATGAATAAGCAAAGAATTCAATGTAACTATCTGTGAATTGTTTTCCTAGGCAGGGCATGAGTTTGCATGCACACACAGATAAATGCATATGAAGTATATTTTGTGTATTTCTATGGACATTAGAAACAGCTCTAAGTGCCTTTGGCCCATATTAACAACACAGAAATAATTAGATCTGACATCCTGCACAAAACCTGGAAGGCAGACAAAACAAAAAACACATCACTCCAACCACACATTACCCTCTCTCACTGCTCCACATAAGCTGAGGAAAAGAGCTGGGCCTTGCAGTGTGCCATGAAGGTCAACAGAGTGGAGTTATTTTGGATCGAGGACAGTGAATTTCAAAGACTAACATCCTTCACAAAAAAAACCTTAGGTGAAATCATGGAGCTACTACTATTAATGGCAAATTTTCCACTGACATCAGAATTTCTTCCTTCTCTGCAACTGAACTCAGAAGGCGCCAGCACCTCTGCTGAGTGCCAGCACCAGTGCCAACATATTATTTACAGCCAGATTTAAACTACATTGGCACAATAGGCCCTGGAACCAGTAAACCATTATTTTTTCTAACCACATATTAACCATCTATTTCCCCCCATTCTCCCTCTCCATTTTTTTGGAAGCAGTCTTTTTATTTTTAAATACAAAACAATGAAGGCTTGGCAAACAAAATCACAGTCTGAGACAAGTTTCAGCTTGGAGAAAATCGTTGTTGATTTGTATACTGTAACAAAAGGCTGACACGATTGGTCTGTTTGGAAGAACAAGAGTAAGAGAGGCAAATGCTGTCGTAAACGTCCACCCACTATAGTCTGTTACCATCTGCTATTCATTTAATATAATCCCTTGAGAAGCCTATATATGTTTATGTAAATTTAATGCAGGAACTGCAGTTGCTCCTTCATCTACACTTGTTATTGGCTGAATAAGAATCTGATCCAAAGTCCGCTTCAATCAATGGGAGTCTTTCCATCCACTTCAATGGGTTTGGGATCAGGCCCTAAAAGAGAAGTGAATACTAAGGCTATGGGTACACTGCCAAAAACTTTATTTATGCTCTGCTGAGCAAATGAGATATTTCACAGGAAGGGAGGAAAAAATTTGGTAATTCCACTTAATCAGCTTTACTAAAAGTAACAGGCAAAGAGCACAAAAGTTGGGCTTTTGCCCTTCTCTACTTTTATATGACATAAAGAAAGACTGAAAGTGAAAGGATCACTTTTAGAGGGATATTTGTTTGCCTGAGGGCTTGTTTAGACACACACACACACACACACACACACACACACCCCAACCAGTTTTTAGTCAAACTTGTTCAATTAAAACAGTGCAAAACCTTATATGGACACTCATTTCATTTTAGGAGTGGCTTATTTCAGTCTAACTTAAGCCTGTTCATGACTGCTCAGGCAGCAGGGCTGTTTCATTGCCGTGTAGACTTTTGGGCTTGGACTGGAGCCCAGGCTCTCGGACCCTGCGAGCCCAAATTTTCTACATAAAGGGCCTGATTCTTCAGTCTCTTCTTCCTTTTGTACTTCTTCACATCTGTGAAAATTGAGTATAAATGGTACAATCAGAATGATAATGTTTTATGCACATTTTTCACTGGTGTAAATGAACACATATGGTACAGGGTACTGGTGAATCAGGCCAAAGTGTGTCCCCTGTGGATTTTACTGTATATAAACTTCACTTCGGTTTTTCCTAACCCCTATATTTCCCCAAGTATAGCCCCTAAAACTGACTAATATAAACATATTTTCTTCATTCTCCCTCAGATTGTATTGTACTATTTTATACAATGAATAAACTGTAATGATGAGGTGTTTACAGTAAATAAACTCCAGGAGTTTATTAGCTCAGGGTATTGGTGCTATTGAATTGATAGGAAGCACCCTCAAATTCTCTTTAAAGTGAAATGAAATATTTAATTAAACGTAAATGAGAAAAGAAGGGAGACATTAGTTATTTGACCCCCGCCTTTTAAAGTGTATTGTTGTTACCTTGAATTTCAGCACTGAAATGGGATGGAAGGGCTGAGATTCTGCCAATGTAAACACAAATCTACTGCATGACAGTTATTCTGGGAATATGCACCTCACAGATGGGAGAGGTGAGGTTGGCACTAGAAGGGACATGAGGGATCAGAGGAAGGATGGAAATAAGTCTACAGGATTTTCTTTCTAAAATAGTATCCTATGCAGCCGTTTGATGTTCCATTTTCTTTGCTTTGATTTTTTTTCCTGCTCTTTCAAATACATTTTATTTTTTCTGATGCAGCTGAAGAGAATTGAAATCTGAGGAGGTGTTTTGCTTATTGGCAAACCGCTGAAAAGTCAGGCCCTGATTCAGTAAGTGCTTAAGCAGGGGACACAAGGATGGATTTTAAGCAGCAACCCTTAACTTTATTTAACTGAACACGGGAAAGGTGGTACCTTCCCGGTCACCCAGATACTCACTCATCAGGCATTTAAGAGTTTCCAGTATGGTGATTAAGAGCTCTTACTGTATAACCTATAACTCAGGATAGACTCTTCTCAGCCCATATCTAGGACTCAGCTCACTTTTCTGAATCCCATTACTCCTAAAGAGGGGGACAGAGATTACTAAAAGAGGGAACCTCAGGTCATGAAATCCACAAGGTTAATAGTCTCCACATGACCTGCGCTAGTGTTTAAATTAAGAAAAGGAGAGGGCAAGGGACCAATCAGATCCCTTCCTCCCACAGTTGACCATTGAGTGGCTAAAGATTCTGGGGGGAAGAGGCCACCCGTGTGTTTCCCCAGCAAGTGCTCTCCTCCCCATTTCTACTGGGGCTATCCTAATCACTGCTGGTCCGATCTAGTTTTCCACCCTTTGAAGCAGGTGAATAGCATGCGAGTAGGTCCAGTCCCATCAATGGTGCTATTCATGTGTTTAAAGTTAGATACGTGCTTGAATATCATGCTGAACTGAGGCCTCACAGAACTGGAGGCAGACAGACCTCAGACATTATATCCAAAGCACAGACATTTGCAGATTCAAGCATAGTTATTGAAAACTGTACATTAATTATGTAAATGTCTGCACTATTATTAGCCAAATTACAGAGATTTGCATAGTTTGCATTAACTACACAAATCAATCAACCCAGAGAAAAGTTAAAGCAAAACATAATTAAATTATTATATCTCTATGGGCGATCAACATACCCCACAGAATAAAAGAGATTCCCAGAACAGCTGACAGTCTAAAGCCCAGATCTGTCAAAGACCCATTTGCATGTCTTGGTATAATTTGTTGGGTATTTTTTGTTTGTTTTTTAAGTATTCCTCTATTAACCAGATTGTCCAGTGTTTTGGTCTAGTTAAAACTAGGTCCTCTCTACCCTAAACATTTAACCATGCTGTTTTCTGGTCAAATGACACTTCTAGTGGTAATGTACAGAGTTTAGGTAACACCATCCTCCATATGATCAGAAACACATTGAGCTTCCCATTTAATTCAAGATTCTATTGGCTTCACTTAAAGTTCAAATTAAGCATATGCACCTTTGAAGGACTGAGATTTATATCAAAACCAGGACAATGTAAGGAGATAGAGGAATAGGCTCAAGAGTGGAGAGGTGAAGGAGAAGACAACAAGTTTAAGCAATCCCATGGAAGGCTAAATATTTTAGTGGTTATACAATGTTTGTTTCTGTTACTTTTTAAGACTAATATTGTTTGGATTTGATTAGAATAACTACAGCAATTAACATACAGTGGGACCCAGGTGGCACTTATAAGCAAAAAAAGGGAATAGATTCTTTCACATATAAAGAAGGATCCCAAGCTATGCTTTAAAGATGAAGAATTACATTATGTTCTGTGATGAGATGATCTGAAAGTTAAGCTAAATGGGCTTGATTATCTCAGCTCATGTAATGAAAAACTTTTCTTTATTACAAAACCATTAAACATAATTCCATTTAATTTGCCTGACTGGTAATCTCTTCTCAGGAGATATTCAGAACAAAGCCATGGAAACTGAATTGCAGTTTAGAGATATTTTAGCACTGAATAATCCCTAGACAGGGAGAGATACATAAACACTTAGGCACAAGCATAAATATACCAGACTTTTAAACAGAAATTTTCCAAATCAGAAGACATACTGTCCTTTTAAAAATCTGAATGTTGATTCAAGAGGCATTACCAGACCAGCACAATTTAAATTATTCAGATATTTCATATGTAGAAAAAACATTAAGAGAAAAAAACAGCTCTGATTCAATGATGCGAAAGCCTGCTTTCAACTTCTTTCTGCACATCACCAGTGTGACAAAACAGCTTTTTGAGCAAACGCTTAAAAAAATTAAATGACCAAATTAAACTAGATTCAATATTGGGTCAATTTGATGCTGTAATCACACAGGGCATTTAATACATCACCTTTCAGCAGCCTCCACTGGTAGTGCTCTATAGAAACATTGAATGCGAACTGAGCTGCTCATCCTACAAAGATAACCATATGAGCATACAGAACCACACAATGCCCTTTGCAGAATCAGGGCTGAACGCTGTTCATTGCCCAATAGAAAATCCAGACTGAGTAGGATGCCCTTCATCTGAGATTAATTAACATGTTCCAGTTTTACATGTTAACAAAAGTGCCTGGATGTAGATAACTGCTTACTTTAGAATCCAGTTATCATGGAAGCTCTGGTTACAGCTCCACAGTTAAAGTTAAGTAGATTTTTTGTATTTAAAGAAGGGATGTGACTTCTTTGCACTTTATTTTTCATTTATAACAATCTGCTGAAAATAATAGCACTTTCTCATGGCGCACACATGGAATTTTCTGAGGATTTACAAATACATATTTTATCATCAAATTAATTTTAACTCATAATCATTTTAGAAGCCAGAGTAGCCTTTCAAGTTGATGACACTGTGACAAAGCAGTCAAAGGTATATTCCATTTGCCTTTATTTCAGGAAAGTTAACATACACACATTTCAGTGCAACTTCTCTTTGTCTAATAAACTTGCTGGAAACATGTAGTTAATAGTTAAATACACATACCATCTGAAAATAGAATCTTTAAGACTACAACTCTTTAAATCAGGAAATTCAACCGAACCTCACGATTTCATCCATCCATATTTGTACACTTCCAAACACAATGGAAGAAAGATGACTAACTAGGTAAACAAATTTTATTTATTTAATTTATTTATATTTTATAAATTAGCACTTCAACTGGCAAGAAAATGTCTGACAGATTCGGCCAGGTTTCCTTGCTTCCTACATAAACAAGGATTTGCTTTGAAAGATCTAGCAATCCCTATGAATACATTTCATTGAGAGCACTTGGAGGACTGCTGATTAAGAATTACAGGCTTGATATTTGTCTTTGAAACCCTTCTTCTTGTGCTAGAATATTTATTTTTCCATATGCTATTGTGGGTCCTGGTTAGCTTCTTTCTATGAAGTTACATACAGGGGAATATGAATGAAAGTTTGTTTATGGCCTACAGCAGTTCAGCAAGCCTTTTGAGAAAGAAGAGTAACAGTCCTTTTAGTAAGAGAGCATCACAGTGTTTTGCAATAGATATAATAAATCGACAGAATAGTTGAATAGTACATGCTACAGTATAGCCTGTTTTTAAAACAGACCTGTCCTGTGGGAGTGGGAATTGGTGTTTCCCTTAAAGTTCTCTCATCTATTTCATGACGGTTATTTAAGGGTGATTTCTTTTGAAGAATGTAAAATAAACATTGTTTGCTTTAATTATCTGTGTCATTTATTTTGGAGTCTGCAGCAGTTAGGCTACGTCTACACTTAAAATGTCAGTGGGACAACTGCAGGTGCCCTGCTTTAGCGCTTCAGTGTAGCCACTCACTACTGTGACGGTAGGAGTTCTTCCATCACCATAGTTAATCCACCCCCTAGCGGTGGTAGATAGAATCATAGAATATCACGGTTGGAAGGGACCTCAGGAGGTCACCTAGTCTAACCCCTTGCTCAAAGCAGGACCAATTCCCAACTAAATCATCCCAGCCAGGGCTTTGTCAAGCCTGACCTTAAAAACCTCTAAGGAAGGAGATTCCACCACTTCCCTAGGTAACCCATTCCAGTGCTTCACCACCCTCCTAGTGAAAAAGTTTTTCCTAATATCCAACCTAAACCTCCCCCACTGCAACTTGAGACCATTACTCCTTGCTCTGTCATCTGCTACCACTGAGAACAGTCTAGATCCATCCTCTTTGGAACCCTCATTCAGGTAGTTGAAAGCAGCTATCAAATCCCCCCTCATTCTTCTTTTCTGCAGACTAAACAATCCCAGTTCCCTCAGCCTCTCCTCATAAGTCATGTGCTCCAGCTCCCTAATCATTTTTGTTGCCCTCCGCTGGACTCTTTCCAATTTTTCCACATCTTTCTTGTAGTGTGGGGCCCAAAACTGGACACAGTACTCCAGATGAGGCCTCACCAATGTCGAATAGAGGGGAATGATCACGTCCCTCAATCTGCTGGCCATGCCCCTACTTATACAGCCCAAAATGCCGTTAGCCTTCTTGGCAACAAGGGCACACTGTCATCTCATATCCAGCTTCTCGTCCACTGTAACCCCTAGGTCGTTTTCTGCAGAACTGCTTCCTAGCCATTCGGTCCCTAGTCTGTAACAGTGAATGGGATTCTTCCGTCCTAAGTGCAGGACTCTGCACTTGTCCTTGTTGAACCTCATCAGGTTTCTTTTGGCCCAATCCTCTAATTTGTCTAGGTCCCGCTGTATCCTATCCCTACCCTCCAGCGTATCTACCACTCCTCCCAGTTTAATGTCATCTGCAAACTTGCTGAGAGTGCAGTCCACGCCATCCTCCAGATCATTAATGAAGATATTGAACAAAACCGGCCCCAGGGGCACTCTGCTTGAAACCGGCTGCCAACTAGACATGGAGCCATTGATCACTACCTGTTGAGCCCGACGGTGTAGCCAGCTTTTTATCCACCTTATAATCCATTCATCCAGCCCATATTTCTTTAACTTGCTGGCAAGAATACTGTGGGAGACCGTATCAAAAGCTTTGCTAAAGTCAAGGAATAATACGTCCACTGCTTTCCCCTCATCCACAGACCCAGTTATCTCCTCATAGAAGGCAATTAGGTTAGTCAGGCATGACTTGCCCTTGATGAATCCATGCTGATTGTTCCCGATCACTTTCCTCTCCTCTAAGTGCTTCAGAATTGATTCCTTGAGGACCTGCTCCATGATTTTTCCAGGGACTGAGGTGAGGCTGACTGGCCTGTAGATCCCCAGATCCTCCTGGATACTCCTCCTTCCCTTTTTTAAAGATGGGCATTACATTAGCCTTTTTCCAGTCACCTCCCCTGATCGCCATGAATTTTCAAAGATAATGGCCAGTGGCTCTGCAATCACATCTGCCAACTCTGTTAGCACCCTCGGATGCAGTGCACCTGGCCCCATGGACTTGTGCTCATCCAGTTTTTCTAAATAGTCCTGAACCACTTCTTTCTCCACAGAGGGCTGGTCACCTCCTCCCCATACTGTGCTGCCCAGTGCAGCAGTCTGGGAGCTGACCTTGTTCGTGAAGACAGAGGCAAAAGCAGCATTGAGTACATTAGCTTTTTCCACATCCTCTGTCACTAGGTTGCCTCCCTCATTCAGTAAGGGGCCCACACTTTCCTTGATTTTCTTCTTGTTGCTAACATACCTGAAGAAACCCTTTTTGTTGCTCTTAACATCTCTTGCTAGCTGCAACTCCAAATTTGATTTGGCCTTCCTGATTTCATTCCTGCATGCCTGAGCAATATCTTTATACTCCTCCCTGGTCATTTGTCCAAGCTTCCACTTCTTGTAAGCTTCTTTTTTGCATTTAGGACCAGCAAGGATTTCACTGTTAAGCCAAGCTGGTCTCCTGCCATATTTACTATTCTTTCTACACATCGGGATGGTGTTTTCCTGCAACCTCAATAAGGATTCTTTAAAATACAGCCAGTTCTTCTGGACTCCTTTCCTCCTCATGTTATTCTCCCAGAGGATCCTGCCCATCAGTTCCCTGAAGGAGTCAAAGTCTGCTTTTCTGAAGTCCAGGGTCCATATTCTGCTGCTCTCTTTTCTTCCTTGTGTCAGGATCCTGAATTCGACCATCTCATGGTCACTGCCTCCCAAGTTCCCATCCACTTTTGCTTTCCCTACTAATTCTTCCCAGTTTGTGAGCAGCAGGTCTAGCAGAGCTCTGCCCCTAGTTGGTTCCTCCAGCACTTGCACCAGGAAATTGTCACTGTTGACCTAGCACTGTCTACACTGGGGGTTAGATCTGCTTAACTATGTTACTCAGGGGATATGGATTTTTCATACCCCTCAGTACCATAGTTGGGTTGATTTAACTTTTGGCCTTATTTTGTTAAAATCCATGTTAGACTGAATATTTCAGAGACCCAATTGTGTTTAGCAAAGCATAAAATATAAATGGGAAGTTTGTCACTTCCTAAAGAGGGACATTAAACCTTTATTTTATTGGTTTGTGTTTTATTTAAAGAAGGTTATGTAAATATTATGGCTGGATGTTCCTTTCTTTTATTTTACATATACTTTTTTACTATTTCAGCTGCTTTTGATTTTGTAATTTGGGATGGTTTTTTCAATCCCTCTTATTGTGTTTGAGAGTGATAGGCTTCCCTGAAAGCTAATATTGTAGTACTCCAACTAATAATATTAGAGATAAACCATGAAACAGCATCAAGTAAGCATTTGAAAATAACTTCTCTTAAGTTTGCACAAAGGGAAGCAAGTACGAGAAGGAACATTGCATCATGACTGCATGGAAGATGGTTGTGTGCTTCCTAAATTATGAATATTGTGGGTCACTGGACTAGAAATCAGGAGCTCTGGCTTCTATTCTCAGCTCTGAGACCTTGAGCAAGTCACTCATGTCTTTGTGCCTTAATTTCCCCTGTAAAATGGAGATATGACTCTTAACTCCCTTTGTAAAGCACTCTGATCTACAGAGGAAAAGCTCTATATGGAGCTAATACAATGTCCATTGAATGGGAGTCCTTCCACTGATTTCACTGGACATTGGCTCAGGTCCAGTAAGAAGAAATTGTTATTTTATCATAATACGAGAATTTTAACTTTATAAATGAGTTCTTCTCTTTTCCTTTCTCCAGAAAAAACAGTCTGGCCTATTCAAACTGAAGAGTTCGGTTTGGGGTATCTGCATCTTAAAGGAAGAACTTTCCTTTAAAATACAGCATAACTTCGTATCAATTCATGTTTTAGCTGAATAGGTATAACAATATAACTTACACATCCAAAATACTTCAAGGCACCATTACTAACAGTAATACTCTATAATTCGCTCTTTCAACAGAGGTGTTTTTTTGTTTTTTTTTACTTTGTGCAACGAAACAATGAATTAAAATCTCAGCTCTGGAACATGAGTATTTCAATGTGGAACTATGTCCATTATGATGGTTTGGTTTTACCAACCTGTTGCTTTTCCTGAAATTCTTAAACTCATCTACATTTTTCCTTGAGATCTTTACCTTGCTGACTGAGGCTATGTATGCACTACAGCTTATTTGGCTCTGGGGTGTGAATAAGCCAACCCCCTGAGCAATGTAAGTTATGTAACCTCAGTGCTGGTGTGGACCATGCTATGCCGCCTCTTGCGGGGGTTGGAGTAATTAAATCAACAGGAGAACTCTTTCCCATTGGCTTAGAGCATCTGCACTAGCAACACTACTGTGGTGCTGCTGCGCTGCTGTAAGCTCTGAAGTGTAGCCATAGCCTGAGACTTAGGAATATCTTTCGGTCAGATGTTTGACTCACATCATTGGCCTAATCCTATTTATGAGCAAAAATTCCTGTCTATAGAGCAATACATATGAACTATATCAAAATATTAATAGAAAAAATATCACTACAAAACAACAAAGAGCTTTTTCCTCTGTCAGAGCCATAACCCAAGGCTTCAAGCCTTTTGTCAAATTGCTTAAGTGGGATTTAAACTTCCCTAGTCACTAATTTTACTCACAATAATTAAAAGCTAGCTCTATAACAAGTTACCTGCCTGAGGAAAAATACTTTGCTGAACTTCCTCAAATAAAATTCCTTTTGTTTTAACATCTTTCATCTACAGATATCCCACTTAGACTACTATTTCCAATAACAATCCTATTTCCTGTCTTTGCCTCAAGCAAAACTCTAGATTATTAGTCCCTGGGGAAAAAAATCTCTCAGTCAGAAGTAAAACACACCCTTATTTTAAACTTCAATGGGAATTGCAGGTGCTCAGTACCTATGGAAATCAGGTCTTCATTTAGAAGCCTAAATATTGATTTATGTGACTAACATTAAGCACCTCAGGTTGAAAATGTTGGTTTCTGTCTTACACAGAGAGAAAATAGTCCTTACACATAGTGAAAGGACTATAGTAACTGATATCTACTTGATTGCATTGTATAGCACAACCTGACCAGGACTAATGAGTCCCAGAACATTCCATATTGTAACTGTTATTGATACAACCAAACTTTGCTTTCAGTTACACAACAAATCTCAACTCCCCATCTTCTGTCTAATTCACTACGCTCCCAACCAAATCATTTACACTCTCTCACCGCCTGAGTTTTTTCTATCAGTGAAACAGGGTCAATGGCATTTGCCTTACTCATAAGGGGGTTGTGAGGAATAAATCCATTTTTGTAAAGTGCTGCAGGGATGTATGTGCAAAACAATCAGTCAGTAGCAGAAATTGAAAAAGACATCCTGGTATCCAACTACACTATGTGACCTTTAGGAAGGTGTGTACACACACACACACACACACATACTCTACTAGAAAATGTAAAAAAGTGTGGCCATACAGTTAACAATTTCTGAATTTGAAAACTGATGTTTTTCTGAAAACATTTTCATGGTTGATGTTTTGTATCTGCTCTGCTGGGTACTTGCTATTATGTCTGACCCTGCAAATCTGAAGTCAGTGAGACTACTGATGAGAGTAAGGACTACGTGTGTGACTAAATATTTCCAGGATTAAACTTTTAACTAATTCTTATGAGAGGACAACTAGTATTTGTGTCATATCCTGTGTTAAGTAGGCTGAAGAATGTGCTTCGTTTAGGTTAGCTAACCCACACTATCTAAATCAAGTTAATACATTAGTGAAGACACAGCAACTGGGCTTTTAACTTGGGTTAGCAACTCAAGTTCAACCACAGGCTTCTCTACAGGTTTGAACTCAAGCTGCTAACACAAGTTAGAAAAAGTTGCCATGTCTTCACTACTGTTTTAACCCGGGTTAGCTAACTTGAGTTAAGAACACTTCCTTTCCATTGTAAAGATACCCAGAAGCATTGATTTGAATCAATCCCAGGATGGCAGTGACTAAAAGTCATTACTGCCTGACCACTTAGCATAAATTAAGTTGTTAGCCTTTGTCATGTTTTTAGTGGCTATATGTCTAAATAGATAAAAAGAATAATATTTGTATCTTGGAAGGATTTACATATATGGAGACAGAACAATCCTTTTTAAAGGTATGGTCACTTCAAACGTTCCCATCCCACCCAACACTGAATTACTGATTCCTATTTTGTTCTTGTTTTGCAGTTAAGATGATACATTCCTTTCAAGAGCTACAAATTCACTTTAAAACAGTAAAAAAAAAAAGCAGCTTGAAGTAAAACATGTATTTGTAGGAATGCTACCATTTGAATGTGAACTCAAAATACATGCTTTCACCTAGATCATTTAATTTATTTTTTAAATGCAAAGCTATGTAGCTGGCTGTCTTTTTCCATAGACGTTAGAGATACAAAAGACCTCTTAGGACATCTTGCCCATTCCCTTGAGCACATAAGGTTATTCCCTATAGTATACTCTTGATTGCTTTGCCTAGTCTCATTTTATATGACTAAGTTGATAGGGAGACTTCCTTTCAAAAGCTATTCCATAGTCTTATAAACCTTACTATTGAGAAATGTTTCCTGATATTCAATCTAGTTTTTCCATTTGCTTATTGTCCTCCCCTTAATTTTTGCTACCTCATTCTTATTTCACCGTAAACCAATCCTCCTTTCCTTCATGTTCACAAAATTTGGATATCTGAAGACAATTGTATTATTAGTGTTGTGGTTGCACCTATATAGACCCCCCCCCCGCCCCAGACTGCCAGGTTCTACACAGACATAGTATGAGACAGTTCATGATGACCTGTTTATCCTACAATCTAAGGGCTTGTCCACACTGGCAGTGCTGCAGCAGCACAGCTGCACAGCTGTAGCGCTTAGTGAAGATGCTACCTATGCTGATGGGAGAGCTTCTCCCTCCCATTTGTGTAGGTACTCCACTTCCCCAAGAGGCGGTAGCTATGTCGACAGGAGAAGCCCTACACCGGGGCTTAGGTTAGTATAATTACCCTGAGCGACATAGTTATACCACCATAAAATTGTTGTGTAGACCAAGCCTAATTAAACAAAACAGACACAGGGCTTGTCTACACACAGAAGTCTGCCCTTGTTGCTATGACATGCAAGGTGGCAGGGAGCAGGCAGTTCAACAGGTATGGGGGGGAAGGGTATGGGATTTCCAGTTTAGGACTAGTCTACATAAAAAAAATAAAAAAATAAAAAAATTATAAATAAATAAAGATATCCTATCTCCTAGAACTGGGAGGGACCTTGAAAGGTCATGGAGTCCAGCCCCCTGCCTTCACTAACAGGATGAAGTACTGATTTTGCCCCATATCCCTAAGTGTCCCCCTCAAGGGCTGAACTCACAAGCCTGGGTTTAGCAAGCCAATGCTCAAACCACAAAGCTATCCCTTCCCCCTTTGTTAGCTGAACTGATTTACTTAAACTAGTGAAAATGACTGTGTGGATATTCTTATTTCAGTTTGAGTGGCCTATTTGGTCTATTAGAAAACAGTTCCTAATTGACTTAAGCTAAACCAAAATACATCTGGTTTAAAATGAAATAAGAATGTCCACCCAGCCCTTTGTACTAGTTTAACTAAAGTGGTTTGAAAAAAATCATTCTTTTAGTTAAATTAATGCAACTTTCTCTTGCAGACAAGCCCTTTCATCACCTCCCCATCCTCATTGCACTGCCACAACAGTGCAAAAAGAGATGGAACTACATACGGACCACAGAAGCCAGTCAGTGTTGGAAGATATGCATATTCAAAGTCTGGTTATATCTCAGTAACTGTAAAGAGATTCTGCAAATCCTTGCACACTAATTGGCTAGTGATGAAAGTGACTATACAGAGGTGGTGTTCTGCCTATATTTGGGCTGAATTAGCTGGATGTTTGGTGCTTGTTTGTGAACTGAGTGATTTTAGAGCTATAGTGGGGTATGTTTTGTGGTGCTGTACAGACTTTGGGCCTGATTTCCCATTGTGTTTATTGCAGTTTGGTGCCAGTATTATTTCAATAAGCTAATACCTCTGTCCTACTGGAGTACCAGTGGCAAACAGGTCCTCTGTATAAAGCACTGTGTGGGGGACTCTAGATGAACAGCTGAACAAGTTGTGGATAATTACAAGTGAAGGGATGGAACAGAGCAAGATTTAAAAAAAAGCTACATGTCTACCCCTCTTTGAAACATTTGATTCATCCCACTCTAGAGACATTTGAGGAGAAAAATTGGGGAACAACTTTAATCTCCATTTAAATATACTGGAGTAGCAATGATTATTTGGAGGCTAAAGTGGGAACATGAGAAATTGCTTGCTAAAAATGGAAGCATTTGATAAAGCATCGTGGATTCAGGTCCTATTGAATTTAGTGAGCAACAAACACACAAATGGATGAGCTGCTGAGGGAGTTCAAAGAGAGGACAAGATAATACAGTACAAAGACCTTGACAAATCCCAACAAGTGGGCATCAGAAACATTAAAACACATTTTTTTTAAAAAGGTCTGACTGAATAGCATGCCTGGGACAAGCAACTGCCTGCAGAACAAGGAATCCAGTAGCATTTGCAAACAAAGACATTTTCCTTGTGTGTTGATTAAGAGCATGAAGACTAATGTGCATCTAAATGGGAATTTAGAAGAGACATTAATATTTTATACACCAAATTAAGTGTGGATCTGCGCTCATTGAAGGGCTCAGTAATGAAAGATTGAGCCATAAGGGCAAAATAAAATTGGCCTTAAATTTAGGACCTAAATCTACATTTTGGAACTTAAAATAGCAACTTGATTTTTTTCTAGAGAGGCTGAGCAAAGGAAGCTGTAGTTGCTTAACTGTTTTGAAAATCAGGCTGCCATTTTAGGTGCCTAAAGATGGCTTCAGGTATCAACATTTAGGCACCCAAATTAGAAGGTGTTTGGTGTAACTGTACAAGTTCACCACAGTACGCACCTCAGAGATGACATTTGAATATCAAATCATTTTTTCAAGCTTCCTAATGATTTTTTAAAAAGCAATAACATGTTGTATAGCAGCTAGGCATGTGAGTCTAGTTACTATAGGTACTTGAAATTGCACTTGTGATTTTTTTTATTATTTATTTGCATACACAATTTCTACTGAAGATGCATCATGCTGCATATTTAAAGTCTATTCTTTCACTGTTTAATCTAGAATGGCTCCCAGAAGAAGTATGGTATGGGAAGATTGAGAGTATAGTATTTCTATATTAGTATGAAAACCATTAGGGCTACATATAAATGAAGTGCAAAGCTGGGCCTGTATTTTGGAGGAGAAGTGGCAGGGACTCAAACCGCAGTTGAATATCACAAGATAAACCACATAAACTGACCTGAGTAAATCACAAAGAGAGGCAGGAGAAACACAGGCAGTTAAAACCATCCATGAAATCTATGTAGAGAATGAAAAAGGAAGATAGAAGAATGTGGCAATGGCAATGTGAAAGGGCAGCACGGAAATATCTGTGGAACCACTGAACCTAGATGTTAGCCAGGGATACTCAGCTTTTGATAATTAGAGGTTAAGCAAACTGAGAAGACACCAAGCACTGCTTAGTCTTAAGCAATCAAGGTTAGTAAGCTCCAGAGAGGGAGAAGAGGCAAATATTGAGTGATGACATAGTAAAGAACATGATGTGGGCTATTGATGACCCAGAATTAGAAAAGCATGCCATGGTCATTTCTGAGTGTAGGGTAAAAGAAGTGAAGAGGAGGACAATGCTTTATTCAGTATTGATTTTTAAAAGATGATAAAAATGGCAAATATTTTAAATTGTACCCTTTGACCCCACTATTTGCATGTTGCTTGCCTTCTATGATTGTCAGATCTTTAAAGCCAGGAACATGTTTTCAATTGTGTTTGTAGGGTGCCTAGCACAAATGTGCTCCAATCACGACTAGGGTTTCTGGTACTTCCATGACAGAAATAACAGTAAAAAGATAACACTGTTCTACAGCCAAAATGCTTCTGAAATAAATGTAGTCAAACTTTACTAATTCTGGGTCACTGAGAACGAAAATGATGCTTAAAATTGTTGATTGGCTCTAGTTTTCAAGATATGCTATTGGGTCAGTATATACGACCCTTGACTTGGGAATGGCGGAGGATAAGTGAGTTATAAAGGGAAGGGATCTCAATTTAAACCAGAAATGACTAAAATACATCTTTGACTGGATCTATGAATAAATCTAGGATTGGGTTTGGACAGTACTTGCTTTTTAGGCAAAACGATGAATGATGCAATCTGAAGCTGGTATTGCTTCACACATGATATGAATTGCATCATGTTATTCCTAGAAGTCATGGACGATGCAATCATAACGAAGCTTACATCACTCTGCTGAACATATTGCCCTATATCAGCTCTAGAAATCATACAGTGTCGTGCTCTCTTATTTGTCAGCGTTTGATTTTGCAAAGGGACACATTTCTGTTTAGCCAAAGTGAGCAGAGATGCCTCGTACTCGTGTGAACAGTGCAGATAACTTCTGCTATGTTTGTGGTGAAGTGACTTTTGCATCACAAAAGCCAGTATAACCACTATGGTTAAGAAAGACTATCACCTTTATTTTGGTTGCAAAACTGGAGATCAGGACAAGAGGTAGGCCCCACACACATGCTGCAACACTTGTGCAACAAATCTTCGCCAGTGGTTGAACAGGAAAAGGAAATCTATGCCTTTTGTGGTGCCAATGATTTGGAGAGAGCCAACAGATCATACCAGCAATTGTTACTTCTGCATGGTGCCTCCAGTTGGGAAAGGTGTGTCAAAGAAGAAAAAGTGGACTGTGCATTATCCAAACATTCCATCAGCTATATGCGCAGTACCCCACGGAGAAGGACTGCCGGTTCCTGATGCACCAGAATCATTCTCATTTGAGTCAGATGAGGAAGAGGAAGAGGATGAAACTTCTGGTCCTGAACCATCCATGTCACAGGACCAACATTTTCTCCCATCCTCCTCCTCTGAACCACACCTCCTAACACAAGGTGAACTGAATGACCTTGTCAGGGATTTGGAACTACCCAAGAGTAAGGCAGAGCTGTTGGGCTCCAGACTACAGCAGTGGAATCTCCTGGCAGGTGATGTTAGGGCAGTGGTTCCCAAACTTTAACAACTTGTGAACCCCTTTCACGAAAATGTCAAGTCTCACGAACCTCCTCCTAAAAATGAATATTTCCAGGGATTTTCTCCTTTACCTGAGTATAAATTATAAAAGCAGTGATCTTGGAAATACACAATTTGGTTTTATGACATACTATTTATTATTAATTATTATTTATCATTACAGTATTTTTATTACATTATGAAAATGGCAACACTCTTCCAAGATCTCACTTTCGTAGCTTGCATCACTTTGAATAAGCCTGTTATAAGACAAGGCTCCTATGTTCCATCAAGGAGTATCAGATGTGAAACAGCAGGAAGGTGTTTAAGAAGTCAATTCAAAGAGTTCCCCCCACACAAGAATTCAGGTCTTGAGCAGTCCAGGCAAACAACACACGTTACAACAAAGCTTAACCTTGTTCTTCATAATAATTTTAAAAACAACACTAGCTGCCTATTTCATTTTAAAAACAGCAAAAAATATCCACCTCCCTTTCCTTTTCTTATAAGGAGTCTTGAAGTTTAAGTCTCCTCAGTGTGATAGAAATGCTTGCTTTGATCTGCTTAGCTCTTGGAAGTTCAGGGGCTCTGGGCTGCTGGCCCCATGCTGCCTGAGGTCCCTAGGGACAGCTCTGTGCACCATTAGGGAATTTTTTTCCAAGAACCCCGTTACATTTCATGAACCCCCAGGGGTTCATGAACCCCAGTTTGGGAACCACTGTGTTAGGGTTTCCATGTTCCGTGACCGTCAAAAGGATCTTGTCCAATTCTTCTTCATGGAAGGTGATCTTGTAGCCTGCAACAACATCGATGGTGTGATGGCAGCCCTCAACATCGTTCACGATCTAGAGGAGTGGAGACTGTTTATTGATTCATCGAAGACGAGTCTTAAAGCTGGTTTACTACATAATGGCAATGTTTTGCCATCAATTCCAGTTGATCATGCAGTCCATATGAAGGAAACCTATGACAACATGAAACAACTTTTGAGGTGCATAAACTATGACCAACATCAGTGGCAGCTTTGTGGCGATTTGAAGGTTGTTGCTCTCTTGCTTGGTCGGCAGACTGGATACACAAAGTACTGCTGTTTTCTCTGCGAATGGGATAGTCGTGCAAGAGATTCCCACTACATCAAGAAAGATTGGCCACTCCGACAGTCATTGGAGCCTGGGAGGAAAAGTGTTCAGCATCTACCACTTGTTGAATCAAGGAAGATTTTGTTACCACCCTTACACATCAAGCTGGGTCTGATGAAGAACTTTGTCAAGGCCATTGACAAAACACAAGCAGCTTTCAAATACCTCTGTGGAAAATTTCCAAGGTTAAGTGAAGCGAAGGTAAAGGAAGGTGTCTTTGTTGGTCCTCAGATTCGTGAACTTCTTCGATATGATGCATTTGACCATGCACTGCGTGGCAAGGAAAAGACTGCATGGAAAGCCTTCCAGTTAGTGGCCATACATTTTCTCGGAAACAACAAGGCAGACAACTACAGGTTGTTGATGGAAAACCCCCTCAAGGCATACAAAAGCCTTGGTTGCAACATGTCACTAAAGATACATTTTTTGCACTCTCATCTAGATTTTTTTCCACCGAACTGCGGAGCAGTGAGTGACGAGCACGGCGAGCGATTTCACCAGGACATTGCAACAATGGAGAAACACTATCAGGGCAAATGGAGCCTATCAATGCTTGCAGACTATTGCTGGACAGTGACAAGAGATGCTCCAGTTAATGAATACAAGAGACAAGCCAAGAAGCGCCGAGTAGACACTGAATAGGACTAAACTATGTACATAATAGTTTTTTGCCTTTTGTTTCATAATAAATTTTATTTATATAACCTTTTTGTTGATTTTTAAAGTGTTACATAAACAGGACAGGTGAAATATTATCATGTAAAGCAACCATAAACACATGAAAAGACCTAGGTTTACAATTTATGATTAAAACTCTACTATCTATACAATATACATAGACATAAAATGTAAAAACTTAAATATCTTAGAAACAGTAGCCAATCAGTTGTTTTGTCATATTTGAATTCAGCAAATCAAAATACATAATAAATAGCACATTTTATCTCTGAAGCAGATGACTTCTCAAAAATTGTAGACCAGTGTAATTGGAGCAAAAATAATGTTGGTGGGGTGGGGGGGAGGAAGAGGGAGGAGTTTCTACTTATGGGTGCCACCCCCACAAATAATCAGCAAATTCACAGAGTAGAGTACGACAGTGGAGATGTGGGAAGAGAATTAAAATCACGGTCAATGAGACACAAGGGCACAAATGTATAAAGAGCAAGTGATGCCAGATAAACATGTTCACTTTTATTTTTGATTGAAATATAAAGTTACCCTACCTTCCTGCTGGGGGGAAAAAAAACAGTAAAGAAGAGCAGAGGGCTTGGGAAACTCTGAGATGAATCTCAGGGGGAGCTAAGCAGTTTTCATAAGCAGTCCTGTCACTGTCTGCTCCATGACCCTCACCTTAGTGGAGAAGGGTATGTAGGGCTTAGAGGATAAAAGGGAATTTGTTCAGTGTGATATAACAGGATATCAGAAATGCATTTGATATGGTGCCTCAGCAAATCTGACTTCAATACTAAGTCAGAGTCACCTGGATGCAACCAATCCCACATCGACCGAAAACTACCTGATGGGTAATATGAAGTATATGTGAGGTGCTGCAGGGGTCAATGTTAAGCCTGATTTTATTAAAGATCTGAATGGAAAAGGGAATAAATAGCACACTAAGTAAACTCTCATATGATATTAAATTAGGAGGGGTTATAAACATTTGAAAAATTTAGAAATTAGCAATAAAAATAATGCATTAGAGCAGTGGTTCCCAAACTTTAACAGCCCGTGAACCCCTTTCACTAAATTGTGACATCTCGTGAACCCCCTCCTAAAAATGAATATTTCCAGGGATTTAAGTTTAAATTTCCTCAGTGTGATGGATTCGCTTGCTTTGCTCTGCATAGGTCTTGGAAGTCTGGAACCACTGGAGAAAGATAAAGTCTCAGTTCTGGTTCGGCATCAAGTCTGTTTCTGTATTTGGTTTTCAGATATGCGAGAAAGCATTTTCCTCGTATGCATAAGTATGTTGTTGAAAATGGTAACAAAACTGCAGCAGCTTTTTCTGCCAGAAAGGGGTACTCGTTTCTTAAACTCAGCCAAAAGTTGATCAATGATAGATTTCTGAAACTCCTTTTCAGTTTGTAATCACAGGAGATCTCAATCAATTTCTCTTTTTCCTTGGTGTTTAATATCTGTGTTGAGAAAGTGGTATCATCAAAAGGGTTGCGAATTCAGTCATTATCGCCTGACATAGCTGGAAAGTATTCCCTGAAAGTTGTGCAAAGTCCTTTTAGGTGTGCAGTTATATTGGTTTTAGTGCACTGATCCAACTGAAGTTTATGTTCTGCCAGGAAGTCATGAAAATTGGAAAACAATCAAACTGAGTGTTTCAGTAAACAACTTCCCCAGAACTGCAATTTCTTTATCAGGGATTCAACTCGCCCTTGCACATTGAAAAGTGATATATTGAGGCCTTGAAGAGATAAATTTAGGTCATTAATTCTTGAGAAAATATCTGCTAAATAAGCTAGGCTCTGGAACCAGACATTATTTTCCATACAGCTGGCAAGGTGGAAAGGGTGGCTGTCGAAAAAAACCTAGGATTTCCATTCTAACCTCAAACAAGCGCACAAGGATTTTACCCCTTGAGAGCCATCTAACTTCAGTATGGGTCAACACACAGTCGTGTACACTACCCATTTCTTCACAAAGTACATGAAATATTCTGGAATTTGTTGGCCATGATTTTATGAAATTCACCATTTTCACTGTATTGTCCAGCACTTCCTTCAGTCCCTCTGGCATGCGTTTTGTTGCAAGGGCTTGTCTATGGATGCTGCAATGAGTTCAAGAGATTTTTGATGCAACCTTTTTTGTTCGAGCTACAAATCCAATATACTTCCCTGTCATTGATATGGCCCCATCAGTGCAAATGCCTAGGCAACGAGACCAATCTATTTCCTTTTCTTGAAAATATGCATTAGTCAGATTGAAGATATCTTCTCCAGTTGTACGTTCTTCCAATGATCGGCAAAACAACAAGTCTTCTTCAACCATACCTTCATTCATATAACGTACAAACAGTAGCAAAATAGCTAGATTAGCTACATCAGTTGATTCATCCAACTGTATAACATAATATGGACTATTTTTCACTCTATGTACAATTGTGGTCTCTACATTATTTGACATGTCATTAATTCTTCGTGACAACGTATTATTGGACAAAGGTACCATGTCAATCCTTTTTGCAGCCTTTTCTCCGAGCATGCAATGAACTACGTCTTTTATACATGGACCAATCAAGGTCTCTGCTATGGTATGGGCTTCTGATGCTTTTGCTACTCGGTAGCTCACGCGGTATGATGCTTTAAGTGCATTTTCATTATCAGTACTTGCTTTGGATATAAAACTGGTAATGTCACTTTTCTTCTCAGCTAATTTTCACTCAAAAAAAATCAACAGGCTTGTCGAGTTGTGCAGGATGCCTAGTTTCTAAATGGCGCTGAAGTAGAGAAGGTTTGAGGCTGCTGTTTGCTAGAACATCACCACAAATCACACACAGTAGTTTTGGATGTTCTTGATCACCAATGCATGTAAAGCCATATTTTATATAATCATAGTCATATTTTCTTTTCTTTGTAAGTGACTTTCCAGGACCATCATGATCATTAGACTTACATTTTCCACAGTGTGGACTTGAGGAAACACTAGCTGATTCCAGCGTCTTTACACTTTCCTTTGTCAGTCACTTATCCATTGAACTTGTGTACAAAAGTTCTAATAAAAACAACAGAGAGAGACTGCTAACAACCAACAAACTAGAAACTGAGAAGAGATTCACTCACTGAAGCAAATCAGCACTCCAGAGAGAAGGACAATTACTGAGACACCTTAACACTCCTACACTGGCTACAACATGCTTCTGGCTAGTTTGGCTCGCAAACAGCTCTTCTTCCGCCGAGGAAGGTGCCCTGGGAGGGACAAATTAGCTTGGACCATCCCCCCACGTTCAGCGTGGTCCCCTGCTGACTGCCATGGAGGCAAACTTCCCCTGCCTGACAAGGACAGGGATCCGAGCTGCCACCTGCACCCCGCATGGAGTGCTGGGGTTCGGGGCTGCTGGCTCCCCCACTGACAGGGGAGGGCTGGGGCTGCCGGCTCAAACTGCCCAGCCCCGCTCTCCACGAGACTCGGGCTACTGGCTCCCTGGCTGACAGGAGGGCTCGGGCTGCTGGCTCAAACTGCACGCTCTCCCTGGGGCTCGGGCTGCCGGCTCCCCCGCTGACAGGGGAGGGCTGGGGCTGCCCGCTCAAACTGCTCGGCCCTGCTCTCTCTGGGGCTCGGGCTGTCTGCCCTGCAACTGGGTCCCAGCAGAGTCCTCTGGCCGCCATTAATGAAATTTTTCTTGCGAACCCCACTTTGGGAACCACTGCATTAGAGGGTCTGATTTATAAAATGAGATGAAACTAATGTGTAGCATTACTGTATATTTTTTATGTAGTGTAAATAATTTCAGATTGTTTTACAAACTAATCCACCCCATTGGCTTGTGAATTAGATAATTATAGCTTAGATAATCAACACTGAAGGCACTAGAGTGGGACTCAAAAGATCTAGGTTCAATTCCCAGCTCTGCCAAAGACTTCCTTTGTGACCTTGGGCAAATCACTTAGGGCTTGTGTACACACGGCCATCCAGAGGGTGGGGCAAGAGGGGAAATTTACCCCAGGCCCCGAGCCCCACAGGGGCCCCGCGAGCCCTGGCCCGGCAGTGGTCTGGGTCTTCGGCGTCAGGGGGCCCTTCAGTCGCTCTGGGTCTTCGGCGACATTTTGGCGGTGGGTCCTTCAGTGCTGCCGAAGACGTGGAGCAACTGAAGGGCCCCCTGCCGCTGGGTGAGTACAAGTGCCGCAGCCAGGGCCGGAATCAGGCCCCGCGCCCCTAAGAGGGCCCCGCAACATCCTGAAGGAGCTGCCGCAGAAGTCCCGGCACTGTCGGCAGCGGCAGCTCAATCGTTGCCACTGTCTTCGGCGGCATTTCGGCGGAGGGTCCTTCCTCCGTGGCAGCAATTGAACTGCTGCCGAAGACAGCGGCGGGACTTCGGCGGCAGCTCCTTTGAATTGGGCCCCGCGGTGCCTAAAGCCGGCCCTGGCCACAGCTCCCCCACTTTGTCCCAGGCCCCCTGAATCCTCTGGGTGGCCCTGTGTGTACATGGGGAAATTTCCCAGCATAAATATGCCACAAAGATAAAAAGAGTGCTGTTTTCTAGGGTACTTCCTTTCAGGGCTGGCTCCAGCGTTTTTGCCGCCCCAAGTGGTGAGAAAAAAAAAAAAGCCACGATTGGCAGTACTTCGGCAGCAGGTCCTTCCCTCTGAGAGGGACCCGCCACCGAATTCCTGCCGAAGAGCCAGATGTGCCGCTCCTTTCCATTGGCCTCCCCAAGCACCTGCTTGCTGCGCTGGTGCCTGGAGCCTGCCCTGCTTACTTTGGAAGTGGTATAAGCTAAACTGGAAAGGGGCACTCTTTTTTTTAGAATAAGTGTCCACACAGGGAATTATACCAGTATAGTTTTGCCAGTAAATTTTCCTGTTTAAACAATCCTATACTCCCTCTGTGCCTCAGTTCCTCATCTGTAAAATGGGGATAATGCTATTTTTTTCTTTTCACCTGTGTGCCTGGTCTACAGAATGTACCATTAAAGGTGTGATTTTATACCAATTTAATTAAACCAGTGCAACTCTGTCTACAGACGTTCTTCTATCAGCTGTAGTTTGATTGGGGTATTGATTAATTTCTTAGACCACCGTGGTTTATGAGGATTCAGTCTCCTGAATAGCTGCAGCATCAGGATGACACCAGTGTTATTAGAATCAGAGACCCGAGGAGAGAAACAGCTTCAATTTATCATAAGCCCCTTTACTAACAAATTCACTAAGCAGATAAACAATCCCACAAACACTGACAAACCCACTGGGGTTCATACATATTCATGAAGATTTCAACCCCTTTCCCTTATTTGAACTTCCACATACCACTACTTTTAGGGTGCCCCGTTTTTCATAGGCGAACTTGGTAATTCCCCTTATATTCAATTACATGTATATTACCCAATCACCATAATGGCATGTGGTTAGCACACTGCTGACACACTAGGTCTCCAAAACAATCTCACCGGCTTTAACTGGTACCTTGCAATATATATTTCCTATAGATCAGCAATTTAATGGAGGTAAATATCAAATGACCCAACTGAGCCATATTGACAGTCCTGTGTTGGGGTGGTGCAGTCACATCATCCCAGAAAGAGCTCCTGGAAGCAATGCAATCCAGAGCTCTGTATCACAGCTAGAGAAGTACACCCTCTTAAGGGTTGTAGCAGGTGCTCTGCTTTGTAGTTGTTCAGCATCATTTTCTAGTGCTGATGGTTGAGGATACAGTCTCAGCCTCCATTCTATCCCTTTTCCAAGTGACTATTAGCCTAGGCACACTTAGACCTTGATTTTGCATTGGGATCTGCTAGCATTTTGTATCAAGATCCCAACACAATAGGATTCTACACATACCCATCTTAGTACAGATCCAAACGCAAAATGGAGGCTGCACTTTTTATGTGTAGGTAAATCTAAGTAGTGTGAATACCTTCTTGCTTCCCCTTCCCGCTGTACACTCGGGTTTGAGAAATGAGCAAAACCTAGCCCCAAAACTGCAGCTGTAATCATTAGATTGCAAAAACCTCTTGCTTCTCTATTTTTAAAAGAGAAAAGTTTTTTTTTAAACAACTTAGCTTTTAAATACCCACCCTCCCCAAAAAATCAGGTTTTATTTTAATTGCTTCATTAAAATATTTCAAAGTCCATCTGAGACCCTCATCTGTTCACCCTTAAAACTTCTTTCATAGAAAACAGCTTCATTTCCCTCCTGATACCCTGCCATAGAGTGAATTATGTAAATGGGATGAAAAAATAATTGGTTGCAAAGCTGCAAACTAGTGGGAATTTGTGGAGAACACAGTCTGGG
This sequence comes from Trachemys scripta elegans, assembly GCF_013100865.1. NCBI lineage: Eukaryota > Metazoa > Chordata > Testudines > Emydidae > Trachemys > Trachemys scripta. Next base: position 83,013,201 of record NC_048303.1, read on the forward strand.
AATAATTGAAGGACATGAAATAATAGTGACTGCAGGGATAAATAGACACTAGTTAAAAAAGACAGGGCCCAATTTCTATTAGCGAGTCAATCTTCAGCACACACTTTCCATTTTATCAAGCTTAAGGTTCATGTGAAAACAAAGTTCATGACATTTTACTTAGGACTGTAGAGATAAATCATTTTATGTTTAATTAAAAAAATAGAAATGTAAGGTTGAATTATCTGGTTTTATACACCAGTAAGAAAAATGAAAGCTAAAGTAATCAGTTGAAGTAAATACAGCAGCTACTGATATTTGTCTTTAGACATATCAGAGATATTGTATTTTAGCTGAGTTTTCAAAACTGAGTGAACTGAAACATTATAAAAATCTGCTTTATGCGGGGGATGATGAGAAATAACTCAGCATCCATTCAGCAGTGGATTATCTAATGTTGCTCTGTGCTAAAATATTTAGAACCAGCTATTACTATATTTGTAAAGGAGAAGTTATTGGTAATCAATTAACAGTTTAAAAAAAACAGCTGAATATTTGAATGGATGAATATTTTGAAATTCTAAAGCATCAGCTAAAATTTCATTTTGATTGAAAAACCCTTTTGCACAATGCAAGTCTGCAACATTAGCAAAGAGTTATTAGTTTAAATAAGCAATATATTTTTCTGCTGTGTTTGTAAAGAATAATTTTGCCATATAAACACAATATTGTGCACTACATTATCTGTTTGTTTATCTGAGGCACTTCTAATGTGTCCCATAAAACTGAGCATACCAGAGAATGGGGTCCTATGATTCATTGATCACTCAACCCATTGACAGAAAGCATCTATATGTTCGCAGGAGCAGGCCTAAGAGACCAATCTTGTAAACCCTTACTTGCCTGATTAATGCATACTTGTATTTTTATATGGTATCGGTAGGACTACTTACATGAGCTGGGGTTTGCAGGATTAGCTACACGACACATTAAGTTAAACCAAAAAGATGTCATTCCTCATTTCTGTTGCAGTTTAGAACCTTCCCCCCCCCCTTTTCTTCTCATTCCCCTTCTTCCTCCTTCTCACAGTTATCTGTTAAAGTGAAATTGAGAATGACATGCAGTTGTTCTCTTCAGCCTTTGTTACTGGGGGAAAGCTGTTGTGAAAAGATGTCATTTTCATTGTTCTCTAAAGATGGTTTGGCATGAGGTTATTCCAGTCTTTTTAGTAAAATAATTCAATTGTCTTGAGTCCCCACAACCACTGAGAATATTCTGCCTGAAGAGATTGGCCCTAGAAATAACTTTAATTTATCTACATGGCACGTACTGCAACAAAATTGTTTTAATAAAAGAAGGCCTGAGGTCTGCACACAATATCAAGTGCTGTTACTGCAATTGTGGATAGAATTCAGGTGACAGTATGCAGGCTGGCTACTATTTTGTACATTCAGTCACCTAATATATACATGCAAATATAGGACGGGGTTGTTGGAAGACCTTGGGCACTTGTTTTTAATTCATCCCATGGAGTATTTGGAGTTTCTAGTAGTGGGCCTGTGATGGGAAGATAGGTCCCACATTGGGGCTGAGAGTCTATGGACCCAATTGCCCCTGTCCCACAACATCTGTAGTAGCTATCAGACACGGAGAGGGGATTTAAAAAGAGACTTAGCCCAATTCAGGGCTTCCCAGAAAGGAGAAAAAAAGCTTTACTTCTCCTGATGTGAAAGAAGCCTGGTTGAGGGCCGGAGACCAAACAAGCTTGCTGGTAAGTTGAGCCTCCTGCTAGAAGGGATGGCCAGACACTAGTGGACCAGCTGAAGTATGGACTGTTTGAAGACAAGCCCTAAATAGAAGGATGCAATCTGAACTGAAGGTTTATTGGATGACCTCGTTTTGAGTTGTGTTTTTCTTGTTCCTGATTTGGACCTCAACATCCTAGAAGGGGTAGGACTGAAGTGTACCATGGCCAGAAGGCTAAAGCATCCTGACCTGGGACCTTGCAAGAGACAGTGACCTACCAGCAGAGACCTATGGCTGGGTGAGTCTTACCCTGATGTAACAAGAAGGGGTGCCACAAAGGCAAACCCAGTCACAGGACTAATCCTGCGGCCCTTATTCTATTTTATAGGATTGTTTTCAAGTTCAGTGCACTTCAGTATGAAGAAGAATTGTGACCTATGTTGTTAGGTTTAGATAATGGACAACTGGTACAATGTAATTCAATTAAAGTTAATATAGAAACCTTAACACTCCATTTATGGAGTGTAACCCCTTTGGGGTTTACAGAGCATGGCACTTTAAATCTTTTTCCTAAGGGGAGGGGGAGAGTAAGAAAAAAAGGAGGGAAACTTCAGGGGGCAGCGCTGGAGCTCCAGGGAGAGGGAGAGCAGCTGGCAGGCTCTGGAAAAGTAAAGCAGCAGAGAACCTGCCCGAGGCCTGAGACGGACAGGGCCGATCGGGGACACCCCAGGACAGGAGCCAGGAGGAGCACTGTGCCAGGGAGGAATTGCTAAGAAGGACAGGCTGGAGCTGGACCCAGTATCACTGCTGCCCAGAGCTGCACGGGGCTGTGAGTACTGGGGCTTGTGACTCTGCATTGGGAACAAGGAGGCAGGGCCGGCTTTAGCAAGAGTGGGGCCCCGCCCCCAGGACCCGAGCCGCGCTGCGGGGGGGGGGGACCCGAGCTGCGCCGCCAGGGGGGCCCGAGCCGCGGGGGCCCGAGCCGCGCCGGGGGGACGGGGGGACCCGAGCCGCGCCGGGGACGGGGGGACCCGAGCCGAGCCGCGCCGCGGGGGGGACAGGGGACGGGGGGACCCGCGCCGCGGAAGCTGCGCCGGGGGGGGGAGACCCGAGCCGCAGGGACCGGGCCGGAGCCGGGCCCCAGGGGCCGGGCGGGAGCCAAGCCGGGCCAGAGCCGCTGGGGCCTGCGGGAACGGGCCGCGCCTCCCCGGAGCCCTTCTCCCGCCCCCACCCCCACCCCAGCTTACCTCGTGCTGCTGGCCCGCCCCTGCTTCCTCTCAGAATTCCCGCGAATCAGAGATTCGCGGGAAGCAGGGGAGGGGGCGGGGCGTGCAGGGGAGGGGAGGACGGGGAAGTGAGCTCGGGGCGGGGCGGACAGCTGCAGCGTGGGGCCCTCTTGGCGCGGGGCCCAATTCAGCTGAATCGGCCTAAAGCCGGCCCTGCAAGGAGGGAGGCTGTAGCTAGTTAAGTGGGGAGCTGGTCGCTCTGTGTGGCTTTGCAGAGAGTGGCAGAAGAGGGCACCAGAGGGGTTTGTTGGGGAAAGTTCACTGGCGCCAAAGACGACCAGGAGCACCCAAGACTCACCACTGGACTGGAACTTTGCTCAGGACTCCTGAACTCTGTGTGCAGACACATTGCTCGGTGTCTGCCCTTCCAGACTGCGCTACCACTGGGCCTGTGGGGCCTTGGCTTGGATGCAGCCCTGTCTTACTGCTCCCCCTATATTTCCCCTTGTTGTTTTTCTCCTCTTTCATCCCTCTGTAAATAAATATTTCCCTTGTTATATCCACTGTATTTTTCCTGTGGGTGTGTGTGTTCACTCTGGGGGGTTTGGAACAGGTGCCCCTGGGGTGGAAGGGATTTCTCCTGCTGCATTCCTGCGCGCGCCATCTTTTGGCCAGAGCTGCCTGCAGAGTAGACTCCATCTTGGCCATGAGGGCGCTAAAGTTACAGGAGTATTTCAAAGATGTAATCTGAAAAAAATTAAATAAAATTTAAATTAATGTAATAGTTACTGGTAAGTGTATTTAAAAATAATAATAAAAAAAACTGCAGACATTTGCTGGTGAATATCAGCTGCCATCTAAAATTAGAAGCCCTAATTATAGTATCTAAGTTTTCCATGGGAAAAGGGTCTTTTTAACTGAGTGAATAAATGAATCACAATTAGCATTAACTCTGCTATAGTTTATACTTCAGTGCATCTGCTCAAATGGTAATAAACATTCAAACATTTACCTTTTAATCCATTTGCTTTATTTATCCACAAAAAAGCTCATTATTTTTTCAATCAGCAATCATATTTCTTATGTATAGCATTCTTAATTAGAAATAATATGCTAGTATTTAAATGTTTTCCCCCCAATATTGGGACACTTCTTCTTAAGTGTGCGTGCCAGAGTAGAAGAGCATGTAACTAAGTCAACGGCAGATGTACTGCTGCCATCTTTTGGGTATGCAAATGATCAGTGCTGGGAAAAAAAGAAACCACACAATCCTATTAAAAATAGAACATAGTGAGAGTCTTTATGCTTATCCTGTACTTGTATGTATTATATAATTATATTTTCAGGTTTCTTATCTGTCTCCATATTCAGATATAACAAAAATACAACCTCAACCATTCAGCACCCATAGCATGCACATCTAAACTCAATCATATGGGGAGGAACAGATAAACACATACTTTGCTATCATATGGGGTCAGATCATGGCTGGATCGAATGTTTCCCTACAAGGAAATAAAAGTAATATGGAGAGTGGGAACCCCCAGAAGCCTCCCTCCACCAGACCACAATTTGTGTTCCTTCTCTTCTTTGGCACTTACAGTCATTTCCCAGCTTGTGCCATACAAGATATCTGCCAAACAAACAATTAAAGGTTCTTTCCCTCTCCCTCCTCAGGGAAGGGGAGAATCAGAATTAAAAATAAAATAAAAAAAAAGACAAAGGTGCTGTGACGTTGAGTGTAATATAATATCTCATTGAAAGATGACAGGGCCAGAAAGAGTTAATTAACTCACAGACTGACCTGACCCATGGCCGAATTTTAGAGACTGGTTAGGAAGATATGTAAATGAACAAAGCTTTGAAATGCAAGTCTCCATTGTTAGAGGTACAAGGGTAGATGTTTGCTCAGGTCTTGTGATGTAAGCAAACACGTCTTGTCTATTGCTATAGCTTTGATTCAAAGATCAAAAAAAAAAAAAAAAAGGAATATTAACATTTAGGAAGATACTTAAGGGAAATAGTATTATTGTCTATATGTCTCTTTGAAGGTTGTGTTAACCTGTATCTGAACTGTTTAATGGATAAATTACCCTGTGCTAATTGCCAGGATGTTTGGGAGAAGGAGAATTAAGCCTATTGTTTTCTCAGGCCAAAAGGCTGCTGGAAATGTATAAGAACCCTGGGACACGATCCTTCTTCATCTCAGATCTGCTTTGGGTTTCAAGAGGGAGAAACCTTAAGCCATAAGGATTGAGATCCCCAGTCACTGACTGGAGTCACCCTGAATATGGACATTAGACTATAAACCTATGAACTATTTCTAAAAGGACCGTTGGCAACTACAAGCTCATCTCTACTATGTATCTGAACCTCAAGAATTGAATTCAAGTCTGTATGTATATTGATCTTTTAATCAACACTCTTCTTTTCTAATAAATTTTAGTTTAGTTAATAAAAATTGATTATAGCATGTATTTTGGGTAGGATCTAAGTTATAATTGAACCTGGGTGTGTGGCTGATCCTTTGGGATTGGAAGAACCTTTTATTTTATATGATGAGATAAGATTTTCAGTAATCATCATCATATCTGACGTGTGTGTCTGGACGGAGGCCTGAGGCTGGGTACTTTAAGGGAACTGCTTTGTTTGAATGTCTGAGTAAGCAGGGAGGTACTACAGAAGCTGTTCTGTGCTGGTTTGGTAAATCTAAGTATTGAAATATCCACCAGCGTTTGGGGTTTGTTTGTGGCTGGGTCTAGGGAATTAGCTCTCACCTATTCATGCTCAGATCCTGTTGCTACCAACTTGGGCTCTTTCTTACTTCGCGTCTATCTCCTGGCCCATCTTCGAGCTTCCTCTGCTCCCAGTGGTGACTACTCCTCTCAGCTTCCTGCTAGATTCTTCAGCCCAGGGCAAGATCCCAGGATTTATTCTCCCACTAGAACTCTAGGTGCTACTACTTACTATTTACTTTATAGGGACTCCAGAGTTCCTGCCTGAGGCCCCCTCCTCTTCTTTTTTGTGGCATAGCAGATTCACTTCCTGCGTCTATGAGCACCAGGCACTGTACTTTGTAGAGTCTCACAACTTTCCTGGTATTCTTAAAGAAAGAATTGCAGAAGAGGTTTTTTGTTTGTTTGTGTTTTTGTTTAACTTGAGACCCATTTTCCTTGCATTCTTGATAGATTTTCTAAGGAAATATGTGTTACTTTAAGGCCTCTGAGTTTTTTATATATTCATCTCCTTTCACAGGTACAGTCTTTGTATCCTTTAGGATTGTAATCTATCATTTCCTGGACCTTACACATTACCACGCACAAAAACAGATGATGCGTGATTAGAAATAAGTTACTATTTATCCATTAATCCACAATGACCTGTTAGAATGCTCAGTAGAGCGACTTTGCTTTTCCTTTCAGAGTCTTGGATATTAACACAGTGGTCATACTTTTTGGAATTGTTTCCCCTTTGTTTCATTTGCTCACAGTTTTTGCTATTCCTTCCTTGGCTCATTTTTGATTAGGTACTTAAATTCCAGTTTGCTTAAGGGGATACCTAGGTCAACAGATCCCCCTATTGCTCTCAACTTCTCGGTTTTATACAAGCCAATCCTGGCTCTTCTCCAGGTACATCCTATAACATTAATGAGCCCATTTTTAACCTTGTATGGGGTGGACACCCCATCACATCCCGACTGAAGCTTCTGGGCATGCCCATAAAATAAACAGTAGTAGCACCTAGAGGCCCCAATCAGGAGCACAGGTATCAGTTCCAATCAAGAAATAAGGGTCTTATCCACAAGAATGTATAAGGATTTTAACGAGACAAGGACAGGCATCCTTTTTATTCTATAATCTGCAACCTTTGATACATTTGTTCAAAATATTGCCTGGTTTCTTCTGCTGTTGCACATTAGCTCCAGTTTAGAATCTCATCACATCTAAGTATGGTAGGAAAAGAGTGGGTAATTTAGTTGGGTGACATTCAGAAGCTTAATATGTGGTGTGCACACTTACACCTTGATCATAAATACTTCTGACCAGAGCTGGTCAACATATTTCAACATGTTTTCCAACATAAAAAAAGGAGCACATTTTTCACAAAAATATTGTGAAAAGTTCTCACTGTTTTGCCTAGCTCTGCTTCTAACCTAATTTTCAGCCAGACTGTGTGTGTCTATACGAGGTTGATTATGGAATCCATCCCGTGCATGGAGAATAGTACACTCCATTTCAAGATTACTTGAAAATCTGGACAATTAAGTGTTTCAAGTACATTACTTAAAAATTAGGAGTTTTCCCAACCTGTTGTCTTTGTAGTCATATCTCAAGCCTTAGCAGATGGTCATCATGGAGATTAACATAATGAGTACTTAATGAACTATCCCAGGTCTTTGACATATTTTAAGATAATCATCATTAACCTGAGTTGAGATCAATTCATCTTAGGTAAGAATTAGTCTTCTATAATGATTTCCCAGCTATGGGATTTTCCTCCAACCAGTGCTTGGCTATAGACTGAATGCACAGGATAGGCTTGCTCATTTGCCAAAAACTGGGGGTGGAGGGAGGATGGAAAGCTTCCCAAAAAGGTAGATAAGCTGCTTATACATAAGCAATATGTTTTACACAGCAAATAGTATAACAGCTAAAAAAAGTCCACTAGAATGATAGATGTATTTTAGGCAATTGATCATCTTCTCTCTTGAAGGGACTTGTAGTAATTATAAAGATTAATAAGAATCAAATTTCTTACACATTGAACATATGAAAAGCAAATTCTACTTTCTTCCAAACACCTCATTTCTGATTTCTTTGCACAAATGAAGAATGCATTTCTTCCACTGCACTATTTAAGGGTTTCGTCCAATGAAAAATCGTGTTTGACTAAACCTTAAAAAAAAAAAAATTCCCAAAGCAAAAGTCTTAAAGGGATTAATGTGAAGCTCTCCATTTTCTGCTCTGGAAAACACCTGGCTTTGTTAGAGTAGAGGTCGCCATTTCATATCCACTCAAATATGTGGCAATTACCACAAAGCTACATAAATTACTGAGGTACACAAGATTAGACTATGTCAGGAAATATACTATCTAAAGATGTAGTAGATGAATATTGCTGTGATCATAAATACCCGAATTATTCCTCAATTGTTTACTGGCACATTTGTTTTGAGGTGATATAATAAAGCTCTTGAATGTAAAATATCCCAGAATTAAGTAAGTGACAACAGTGGAAGAGCTTCTCTTTATCATGATGAATAGGGGATCACTAAAGGCAGGGTGTCTGCTCCTCTGAAGATATTTCAGACAGATGAGGGGGAAAGGGCTTACTATGGTGGAAGTAAAGAAGGCAAACAAGATACTTCCTGCAGCTCCTGGAGCCGTCTGTAATAAAAGGGGATTGTGGGCCATAATCTTCCCACCCACACCCAAATGATAAATTAAAGGCTGTAAGAACTATAGAGGGGGCCAAAATAAAGCAAACAGCTTTGTTATGAAATTGATGGATTTTAAGGTTCAAGGGGCTTCGTGTTCAGATGAACTTGAAACGCCAAATGACTATATGGGGTATACCTACCCCACACCCACACACCCCAAATTGAAATAACCTCTTTCGGTTTAACTAAAACATGTAAATCCCAACCAGTGGTCTTCACTCAGCACTACTGTTTACAAAAACCTGTAGTAAGAATACCAATTTTTTCATATAGGCCATCAAATGGTAATATTTGGTCAATTCTGAGTCACATTCACACTAGTGGCCCATCACAGATTTTTATTTTACATAAAAAGCCCCCAAGCCACCCAGTCTCCACTTCTGGTATGGACTTGTTTGTTTTAATCTGACTATAGATATTAAAAGTAGTAAAAATCATTATTTGGTCCCTTTCAGAGAGTTACATAACATCCTTTAGAACTTTTAAAATAACCATTCTGTACATATTAAAAGTGGTAAAAGAATCATTTATTGTTGCAATATCTTGTTACCAAAAAACTATTTTATACCCATTTATGTTAGTCTATCAATGTTCTAAAACCCTACCATTGTGGTGTCTCACAAAATTATAATGTGTGCACATATAGATCTCTTTTCCCTCCCATCTGTGGGACTAGTCTCTGGGCCTTTTAAAATATATGTTTTTATTATTTTATGCTGATATTATGTCAGGATCCTAGGAGAAGGCATGCAGGACCAATGTCAGGAGCTTGGAATTCCAGAACTGAAACCAGGGGTCAGAGCCAGTTCAGGTCAAGAATCAAGCTGGGGTCAAGCTAGAGTCAGGTTTCAGGCTGAGGGTCAACATCAGGTATCGGAGTCTGTTTGGGCCCAGGGGACAATTGGGAGTCAGAATTGAGGTCACAACTGGGAGTTCAAGAACAGAGAAGCAGAGTGATCATCACACCTAATTAGGGATCCACATTGTTGCCCAAACACTTCCTGGTATGCCCCATGGGCTCATGTAGGGACAAAGACAATCAGGGATCGCTAAGACCACTGTCATCCATATCACTTGAGGCAGAACCTCCCATGGCATTGAACCTGTGCGGACTGTGGGTCACAGGAAGTGACCAGGTTGCAGCTGCTCACTGTCACCATGGGGATTACCTGGTAGCCCTACAGGACAGGGTTTAAGTGCCACCTTAATCCTTCCATCTTAAAGATATTAAGATGTTACATGAAAAATGGTCTATTTGCCAAGTCTAGACATGGCTGAGGTGACCACTCATATGGACTGTCTTTACACCCAGTGTAAATGTTATGAATGGAGCACTTCAAAGTGCTCTCTTCTCCCCCGCAGCATCACTTCAATATGTCAGGATTCCACTTCAGCCACCTGTTCTTCACTTGGTTGCTGATTTCAGCCAAACCCAGAGATAATTGGAGATGGTGCTGTTTGAGTCTCATGAGTAGGTGATACAGAGCTAGAGCATAGAGAAAGCTTGAACCCTAATATGGCATTAACACTAATTGCCTTTGACCACTGGAGGAAAGAAATTATTATATCCCATCATACATTGTATCTAGTAGGGGGTGCTGAAATATTGATTTTGTTTTGCAAGAAACTTCTGCTGCGGGAATTTACAAAGGGCATTTTTGAAACAGTTTACAATAAAACTAGAGAACCTTTCAGTGGTTTACCGAAGTGCACTGGGCAGTACACCATGGGGAGAAGGTGACCAACCCTCTGTGGAGAAAGAAGTGGTTCGGGACTATTTAGAAAAACTGGACGTGCACAAGTCCATGGGGCCGGATGCGCTGCATCCGAGGGTGCTAAAGGAGTTGGCGGGTGAGATTGCAGAGCCATTAGCCATTATTTTTGAAAACTCATGGCGATCGGGGGAGGTCCCAGATGACTGGAAAAAGGCTAATGTAGTGCCCATCTTTAAAAAAGGGAAGAAGGAGGATCCGGGGAACTACAGGCCAGTCAGCCTCACCTCAGTCCCTGGAAAAATCATGGAGCAGGTCCTCAAGGAATCAATTATGAAACATTTAGAGGAGAGGAAAGTGATCAGGAGCAGTCAGCATGGATTCACGAAGGGGAAGTCGTGCCTGACTAACCTAATTGCCTTCTATGATGAGATAACTGGCTCTGTGGATGAGGGGAAAGCAGTGGATGTGTTATTTCTTGACTTTAGCAAAGCTTTTGATACTGTCTCCCACAGTATTCTTGCCACCAAGTTAAAGTAGTATGGGCTGGATGAATGGACTGTAAGGTGGATAGAAAGCTGGCTAGATCGTCGGGCTCAACGGGTAGTGATCAATGGCTCCATGTCTAGTTGGCAGCCGGTTTCAAGTGGAGTGCCCCAAGGGTCGGTCCTGGGGCCGGTTTTGTTTAATATCTTTATTAATGATCTGGAGGATGGTGTGGACTGCACTCTCAGCAAGTTTGCAGATGACACTAAACTAGGAGGCGTGGTAGATACACTAGAGGGTAGGGATCGGATACAGAGGGACCTAGACAAATTAGAGGATTGGGCAGAAAAAAACCTGATGAGGTTCAACAAGGACAAGTGCAGAGTCCTGCACTTAGGACAGAAGAATCCCATGCACTGCTACAGACTAGGGACCGAATGGCTAGGTAGCAGTTCTGCTGAAAAGGACCTAGGGGTCACAGTGGACGAGAAGCTGGATATGAGTCAACAGTGTGCTCTTGTTGCCAAGAAGGCTAACGGCATTTTGGGCTGTATAAGTAGGGGCATTGCCAGCAGATCGAGGAACGTGATCGTTCCCCTTTATTCGACATTGGTGAGGCCTCATCTGGAATACTGTGTCCAGTTTTGGGCCCCACACTACAAGAAGGATGTGGAAAAATTGGAAAGAGTCCAGCGGAGGGCAACAAAAATGATTAGGGGTCTGGAGCACATGACTTATGAGGAGAGGCTGAGAGAACTGGGATTGTTTAGTCTCCAGAAGAGAAGAATGAGGGGGGATTTGATAGCAGCCTTCAACTACCTGAAGGGGGGTTCCAAAGAGGATGGAGCTCGGCTGTTCTCAGTGGTGGCAGATGACAGAACAAGGAGCAATGGTCTCAAGTTGCAGTGGGGGAGGTCCAGGTTGGATATCAGGAAAAACTATTTCACTAGGAGGGTGGTGAAACACTGGAATGCGTTACCTAGGGAGGTGGTGGAGTCTCCTTCCTTGGAGGTTTTTAAGGCCCGGCTTGACAAAGCCCTGGCTGGGATGATTTAGCTGGGAATTGGTCCTGCTTTGAGCAGGGGGTTGGACTAGATGACCTCTTGAGGTCCCTTCCAACTCTGATATTCTATGATTCTATGAGTATTTGTGGTTCCCATTTCGAGGCAGGTAAAACAGTACTAAAGATTGAACAGAGAAAGCTCATTTGTATCCCAGCCATTTTAGTAAATAAAGAAAACAAAAATAATATTTCAGATATTCTGACTCCTACTAGCTCTTACTAATTCTGAATAAAAATCATTGAATAATTATTTAGGGATATTTATATTTTACCAACTTCTTGCTAGCATAAAAAAAAAGAAAGGGCAGATCCTGAGGTCTGAGAAGTAATGAAAACAACATTAGTGTAAAGAATATTTTATACTGTGTACTACGAAGTGTAAGATAGCAATTGCAAATTTGTATATGTCATGATGATCCATTGCCTCCCATCCATAATCTCCCTGTAATGTTTCCTGTTAGACAGAATATTACATACAATATGACCAACACAGTAAAGAGGGATTTCTACATTCATATACACACAAAGTCAACCTACAGATGAGCCAGAAAAGTAAAATATGACATTTTGATATATCAGTTCAAAAGTACAGAATAAAAGAAACCAAAACTGGATATCATGAAGGACTAGAGTGATCAGAGACCCGTTTGTGTATGGCAGGCAAAATGCATATAACCCACCACTGAGATTAGATAGTGTAGTCTAGGGCATGGAGTACTCACATAGGACTTGATTCTGAGAGGTGAGGAGCCCCCACAACCTCCTCTGAAGTTGACGTGATCCGAGAGTGCTCTGCGCTTTGCAGGAGTCACTCAAGGCTGTGCAGAATTGGCCCTGGGGTAAGGGCGAGAAAAACAGTCTCTAAAAGATAAGGAACATGCTTGTATTGAAACTGCTCCCTTTGTCTCCTGTGTATCTGTGTTAGTACAGAAGCCATTTTCACCACTTTCGCCGCCCTCCCCCCAAAGTTAAAGGAGCAGTAGTCATGTCTGGGAGATAAGACAGAAAAAAAAGAAAAACCAAAACACAGTAAAAAAATTGAACATTCATTAATTTGTCTGAGGGAGTAACTCTTCTTTCAAAGTAACATAAAATGTGTGCGTGTGTGTGTGTGTGTGTGTGTGTGCGCGCTCTTCTCTCCAGGATCAGCATCGGATAGTCATTGCTGCAAAAGTACCAAATAAAATAAAACAAACAAACAAAGGATTTATGCGGTGGGGGCTATTTTCCTGACTGATTGCTAGACATTCAGGGTTTTTCAAAGCCTCTTGGAGTAGCTATTCATTGGGCAGCAATGGCTGATTTTGCATTTCAGGCTGCAGATTTCAGAGTCTCATAACAGTTTCTTATAGCATTTTTTGGAATCCTATTTCAAAATATGGTGGCCTACACTAGGAATGGTGGTGCTGGACTTTTCTAAAGCTCTTTGCACGTTCAAGAATGTTTTCTTCTTGCCATTCTACCATCTATGTACCATTAAAAAGTTTTTCTAGCTGGGGAGTGTAATTTTCTTTAAAAAAAAACATCTATATTTACTGGATTTCATGTGGAGTGATTTCAAACATTTTAACTTCTTTCCCAGTTTGTTACTCCCTTGCAGTTTATAGTTACTCCTTGTTTAGTTAATGTTGGCTGTATACTTGATTAGTTTCTTCTGTGTTGCCAACACATGCAATACTACTACGTGTCTCACCATTTATCACTTTTATTACAGCCACAGCCCTATGAGTTCCATAACTATGCAAGACTCAGCTTTCTTTTTTTTTGTGTGTGTTTTGTTTAAAAAGTTTCTAGCCCTCACGACTATGGAGAACACCTTGAAAATGTGCACCCTAAAGGCTCAGATACCATAAACAGAGCCCGAAGTTTGTTTGTTTTTTAAATAGCACATGATTTTTAAGCCAGTATCACCCCTGGAGGGGGGGGTGGGGGGAGGGGGAAGAGAAAAGAGGGCTGATTCATGATTTTTGATCTCTTGTTGTTGGCAAACAGCTCTTCTCAATTTTAGAGTGGGCAGAAACTCAGAATTTTGAGTTATGGGAAATATGAACATTTTGACATTTGATTTCCTATGAACTGGAGGTCCTGAAAAATGTGTTTCAGAACCAATGACACATGGTGTTTCCAAAACAAAAAAGTCCCCACAGAACCAGCAGCTGATGAGAGCAGTTGACATAGTTCTTGTCAGTTTGATGGCTAAGCACCACTGTGTAGCAGAGGTTAAACTTCAGGACTTCCAAGGACTGCAGCTCCCTGCCATGAGGGCTGCCCTGTGGCCAGAGAACTCTGGAAGCCCTGGTCTTCCTGGCTCTGCAGAATGGAGCTCAGAGGTCTTAAGAGCCCTGGCTTCAGCTTCCAGGGCTGCTGCTCCAGAGCCAGAATCTGAACCTTGGTTAAAGGTGGGGAGTCCAGTTCCATGGCAGTTAGCCTGACAGCCCTAAGAGTTCCCAGGGTTTGCAGGCTCTGGATCCACAGCAGGGCGCCTGAAAGTCCTAGGATCTCCAGTCCTGGGATGGCCCTGGAGCTGTGGACCATGGAAATATGGGCTTCTGAGCAGCCCACCAGGAAAGCAGGCAGGATTCTGACAGAACACAGCCTCTGATTTAACAACCGTTCATTGAACCCGAGATGTTTCTGTAAAACATTCCAAGTTTGACAAATCGGCATTTTCTGATTAAACTATTTTATCAGAAAATTTCCAGCCAGCTCTACTTCCTTTATTTGTTCTCTGAGGCCCTGAGTCAACTACCATTAACTAACAGGAGATAGATCAGGCCGTGAATGCAATCAAGGCCTAGTGTTCTGTGGTGCTCTCCAGCTCTGTCTCCTTCACACTGCATTGCTTTCATGCACTTTGGCTTCCAGCCTCAATCCTACCCATAAGCAACATGACTGTCCCCCTAGTGCAAGGTCACAGTTTCTAAGAGCCTTCAGTATTTAAAGGAGTATGTATCTGCCATACCCTCAATCATCAGATAACCTAGCCCTGCCTGTAATTTATATGCATGTTGGATAGGCATTTAAATTGACTATAGCATGCATTTGTCATTACAATTTTTCACACATTTTCATCCTCTGCTCTCTATTTCAGCAGTTTCAGTCCCAGTCTTCAGCTCATTGCCATAGGCTACTAGACTGGAACAAAGCTCTGTGTGAAACATAACGAAAAAAGGGAAAATCATAAAAGTGAAATTTGGTTATATCCACGATTATGGGTCTTAATCCTTCAAACGCTGCGGGTTCTGGAACATCAGCCAAAGAGCTTAGAGAGAGCGGTTGAGAGGAATGCGGTGCTGCTGATATTTCTCTGCTGCAGCTACAAGAACAAAGGTCAGTGGCAAACAGCCAAGCAAAAGAATTTCTTCAAAAGAACAGCTTGGTGTCAGTATTAGGTATGACCTGCCAGTATAACAAAGAAGGATACCAATGAACATCATCAACCTCTAGTAACTGAGCTTTCCCCATATACTATAGGCATTGCATCATACAGTGTCGTCATTACACTAACAACTTGCATAAGTAATGATGTATGTTATCTAATTCCAGTCAAACTCTTACAAATGACTGCACAGAAAGGCAAAGAAATAGAAAATCAGCCTGACCCAGAATGTTAGGAAAAGGTATGACAGCAGCTCTCATTCAGACTGCTAAATTTCTATTTATGGAAGATAAAAGCAATACATTATTTTCCTCACCCAAACACAAAACAAAACCTGTCTCACTATCATATACCGCATGTAACTATTATTGCGGATAACTTTTCATGGTACATTTTAATTCAGTTTGTATTTAAAAGTGAAACCCAAAGAAATGAAAACAGGAGGAGGAGGAGAAGGAATGTAAGTGTACAGAGGGTATAACTAGTGGCAATGGGGTGAAATTAAGAAAAGAGGAAGCTTAAGCTGAATATAAGAATACATTTTATAACGGAGATTTAGGCTTTGGAATAGCTTCCCCAGGAAAGTGGTAGAAGCTGTATTGCTTGAAACATCGAATGTACAGAGTATGAGAACATATAGAACAGTGGCAGAGTGATGGACTGATTAAATACATCTCTGAGATCAAGGACATCCTGTAAATACATGTCTGCATTTGGTACTGTCCATACTGAAATCTGAAGCAGCATCCACAGCTTCCTGAAAGGGCGGGGGAGGAAGAGAGAAAGACTATTCACCTACTCACTGATCAATAGGTGCCCCTCTGGCAGATTACAGAATGGCATGGGCCATCTGTTCAAAGGGAATGCTGTCCAGTCCTTATTTGCTTAGAAGGACTGAAGCCTGACTATGAGGCTTTTAAGATGAGGGTAAAAGGGAAGGCATTTGTGAGCAGATGGAATTATCCCGAAGAGGCAAATATACATGTTTGCTTGCCAGGGTGATTAAACTCACATTAATAGTTATAATTTCAAATCCGTAAAAAGACAAGATAGCAAGAACGTATAAATTAATAATAAAACATGTAAAAGAGACATCACCATTCATTGTTATTTTGCTATCAATGAAATGCACTGCAAAAGCTTCCCTTTGTGCTGTGCAGTGGGTATTGTACTGGAACCACTATCACGGGCAGCACGTTGAAGGATCATTGCTTTAATGCCTCACAAATTGTGTTACAACTTGCATGTGAAAATAAATTCTCTCTGCCTACATTGGACAAGTAAGGCTGAGCAGGAGAATGTTGAATGAATATTAAAGCATGTCCCAACAGTGTATTTCAAAGATATTGTGGTCTATATACATGTAGCACTGCCACCTGCTGAACAGTTTTCATGTTACGCCAATTAACTACAATTTCTAAAGTGTGTCCTAGCACCAATTAACAATCAATGGGACAAAGAAGGGCTTGTTTAAACAGTTACCTCTCCTACTGTGGAAGGCATAATTCCTTTCCCTATCCTATATATTCAGTTTTATAGTAGCTGAAAATGCAAGGAAAAAATATGCAGTGCTATTCTATTTTTATAGTAGAGAAATTATGTACTGAACTAGAAAGCAGAGGAATAACCTAATTAGAGATCTTTTTCTACAAGCAATTTTTAGAATGCCACATGTGGGAAAAAGACTATTTATGTGGTTGAAAAAAATCTGAAAAATAAAATCTATAAAAGATTTAAACACCACTTGACTTTTATGTTCATTTTCAGACTCCTCCTCCCCCCCCCTTTTTTTTTTTTGCACTTTTGTTGGCAGAAATTTTATTTTGACTTACAACTTAGCAATTCTCTCTCAAATCAATTAATTTTTTCAGTGCTAAAGAAACAAATTTTCAAGGGGAAAATCAGAATCTAAATTCTGCATAGCGTTGTAATTTGAGTGCAAATTATTATCTCATATGCTTACCAGTGTAGTGAAATAAGTTGGTGGTTGCAGTTTCTAATGAGTTACATCATGAAAATTACCCCCACTTTGGGTACTAAATAGCTTTTTGTGGAAAGGCTCAGCAGAAACAGAAAAGAAAGAAGGAAAGAAAGAACACAAACTGTACTGTGCATTCTCCTCCAACAGTGTTTGTTAAGGTCAAAGTTGTTGCACAGAAGACTAGTATAAGAAAGTTGGCTCTGCCACCGCTTATGCTGAGCCAGGTCAAACATTTTCAAGTGCTCCTAAATTTGGGGTCCTTAGTTTCTGAGTGTTCAATATAAGATCAGTTTGGGACTGATCTTAAGTAGGTGCTTAACATCTCCATCTGTGTCTGGAAGCTGCAGAGGTACTCAGAACTTTTGTAAAAAAAAAAAAAAAAAAAAGGCCTTAGCTGTCTCAAGTTAGATTCTCAGGGAAAATTTTGACCACACTTGTGTGGATAAACGAAGGCTGTGGTTGTCAGTCTTTCCATATTGGGATCCCTGCATGGAGTTCATCCCAGTTAACTAGGATCTAACCAAGGCCCCTTTCCATTTAGTAATATTAGAAGGTAAGAATATTGTGACTCCTTGACATTTGTTCACACCCTCCACTGGGACTAACCGTGACCCACAGTGCAAGAACTCCTGGAACATTCTCCAAGCTTGTAAATCCAAAACCCTTCACCAAAACCAAATTTACAATATATTTAGGAGGGGGAGAGAGAGAGAGAGAGAGAGAGAGAGAGAGAGAGAGAGAGAGAGAGAGAGAGAGAGTGTAATACTCTAGTAGTTGAAGGGCTAATTACTATAGCTAAAGAGATTTGTGTAAAGCTTTGCATGAGGTATCAGTGACTTCAAAAAGAAAGAATGACTCCCCTCCCCTCCCCTCCCCTCCAAATTGTGTTTTATTTACAGTTTCAGCTATCTAAACAAATTACAACTAACCTGGCTTCTCCAGAACATTGTAAGTACACAAGAATTTGCAGGATTGGGGCCTGAGATTGCAAGATTTTTGGGTCAAGGTCTGTCTTTAACTGTCAGTATAGCACTTAGCACAGCAGATAAACCTGGATGAACATTTTCTAATCACAACTTCTTTTTAAAAATGGCCTCCTTGATGAATAACTAGGTGGAAAACTTGTTTTGTTTGAAATTTTCTGATTATTTTCAATAAGTATCAAAACTGGGGTTTTTTTTAAACACCCAAATACATTTCAGTTTTTCAAAAACTGGCAGTATACATTTTGGGGTTTCAGCTTTTGAAAACAAAAGCAACCAATTTTTTCCTTCAAAAATCCAGAAAATTGCCATTAAAAATTAAGAACAAAACAAATATTTATTCAATTTTGGTGGGGCAGGAAATATTTTTGACCAGCTCTAGCAATGAGGCCATCGGCCCAATTGGGGTCTTTGGGCTGTACTGAAATAATCATGTAATATATAGATGGTAAATTTTTTAGAGTGTCTAATTATTTAGGACCCTCCGGGTAACACATTCATGCACTTAAATGATTTAGGCACATTTTTCCAATGTGGTTCAGACACTTAGGAGCCTACATAGGGAAATTGACTGGCATAGCTATTCTGAAATAGCTTCCTATGTGGACTCTATTCTGGAATAAGCTACACTATTCTAGAATAACTACTCTGGTCACAAAGTGGAGTAGTTATTCCTGAATAAAAGTTATTTTATTCTGGAACAAAAACAGTGTCTACGGGTACATCTACACTACAGGGGGGGAGTCGATTTAAGATACGCAAATTCAGCTACGTGAATAGCGTAGCTGAATTTGACGTATCGCAGCCGACTTACCCCGCTGTGAGGACGGCGGCAAAATCGACTTCTGCGGCTTTCTGTCGACGGCGCTTACTCCCACCTCCGCTGGTGGAGTAAGAGCGTCGATTCGGGGATCGATTGTCGCGTCCTGACGGGACGCGGTAAATCGATCCGAGAGGTCGATTTCTACTCGCCGATTCAGACGGGTAGTGTAGACCTAGCCTACATCAGGGAGTTATTCAGCAATTGCTATTCTGGAACAGTTATGCTAGTCAATTTCCCCTGTGTAGACAAGGCAAAAGGTCCATTTTAAAGAGCACCTAACCCCAATTTTCAAAAAGGCAAGATCTACAAAGGCACCTAAAGATGTAGATAGGCATGAAATAGAATTTGCAAAAGCACCCATCTCCCACTGAAAATTCATAGGAGTTGCATGCCTCACATACTTAGGCTAGGTTTACACTACCCGCCTGAATTGGCGGGTAGAAATCGACCCCTCAGGGATCGATTTATCGCGTCCCGTCGGGACGCGACAATCGATCCCCGAATCGACGCTCTTACTCCACCAGCGGAGGTGGGAGTAAGCACCGTCGACGGGAAGCCGCAGAGGTCGATTTTGCCACCGTCCTCACAGCAGGGTAAGTCGGCTGCGATACGTCTAATTCAGCTACGCTATTCACGTAGCTGAATTTGCGTATCTTAAATCGACCCCCCCCCCCCCGTAGTGTAGATGTAGCCTTAGGTACCTTTGTAAATCCCAATAGGTGCCTATCTGCATTCTTAGACTTCTTTGAAAATCCAGCCCAAAGTCCCTTTTAAAAATAGGACTTTTGAAAATTTTACCCAAAGTTCCAAAGACCTAAGTCATTTAAAAAGTCAATAGACCTTAAGCTCTTAAGTGACTTAGCCCCTTTTGAAACTTTTACCCATGAATATTCCCAAACACACAGCTCTGGAGAGAATAGTAAACTCAGTGCATTATCAATACTAAACATTCAGAATGATTGATTAGCCACAGGGCTAGCGTGACCAAGTTGATCTTGCTATGGATTACCAAAGAAATGTATGTTTCTAAGCATAGGGCCCAATTCTGCCAACCTTTATTCAAGTGTTAGTCCCACATAAGAGAGAAAAAAGTGCTTTAAGATCCAGAAAATAATCACAATGTAAGGGCTAAGTATTATTAGTCACGGAAACATAAATCACTGCTTTGAAACACCTGGGAATTAACTAACATAGGAAGACTTTGAAAGAGACCTTGAAGCAAAGGAAGTCTTCTAAATATGTCTGGCCAGAAGGGAGTAATTAGGAAGCTCCTGAGAATAATGTTTTATAGATGTTACAGAATATGCTGTAAGGAATTTAGGATTGTTTACAATGCCATAATAAAAGATTCCACCTTGAGTACTGTGAACCCTCATTTACCAAACAATAAAAATGTTACAGTTACTGAAGCAGCCTGGAACAAACTGAATAATCAGATAAATACTTTACAATTGAGTGTACTGACTGAAAGTAACAAAAGATGAAGGGCTAAAGAAAGAAAAACATTTTCCCCTCTAGAATTAAGTTCTATTCAGCCATTTTCATGATTTTTAAAAATACGTTGTATGATTTTCTCATTATTCTCCAAGGTTATAAAGTTGGGTGAACCATTTGCTAACATATCTGTTGAACAATTGATTTGATTAATTTGGGGAGTCTTAAAAATATATATATATCAGTGAATTATTGTATATATTATTCATCTATGTCTAGTTTATATTTATGATAAGAATGTATCATGAACTAAATCCTGCTTTCCTTACTCAATCCCAGTGGAGTCAATAGGAGTACTTATATGAAAAAGGCAAGTACAATTTGGCCTTTTAAATGCATTCTATGCCACTGGCTCTCAGTTTACCGGATTAAAAAAACGAAACAAAAAGAATCTTGATGGACTCCACAGCTGCCTACCACAGTCCCTATTTACACTACTAAACTACTTTTCTCCTACCTCCATGTCCTACACTGTGCCTGCAACTACTTTGTCTTCTCCAATTCTCTACTTCACTCCTTTTTTCAACCTTTATGGGCCTGATCCTCAAAAGTTTTACTCATATGAGTGGAATATACTTATGATAATCATCTCATTGACATCAGTGGGACAACACATTAACATGGGTTTTGCAGTCTTGAACCCTATGATTGGAACAGCCTCTTGCTTCAAAGATACAAAACATACCTTCCTCTCTTCATTCAGATCCCTTGTTAAAACCCACTTTTTAGCTTCCAAAAACTTCAATTCCTCTGACTGCTTCCACCTAACTGTTTATCATTTCTATTACTGAGAGTTAGATTGCAAGTTTTTCATGGCAGGGATCTTGCTTTGTTATGCATTTTTGAAGTTTCATGGGCATTTATGACAGTCAATTACACTGTGTGGGGGGGGAAACAACAACCTACATTAAAAGAATGTTACAGTTGCATAGCCAAGCACTCAAAAGTTAGGAAGTGCCAGAATTAAGACTGCCTGTACCACCTTGTTTTAGCCCCCTCTTGTGTTGTTTGCATTCTAATATAGTCTTTAATTGATAATCACATCCTATTTTCCCCATCCCATTCCCATATGCCTCAGCCACATGAATACATGGAGCCACTGTCTCCAGTGTTACAGGGCTCATTATGATACCCACTCTACTCTGTCTTCCTCTCGGTTTCTTTTTCTTATCTCACTAATCCAGTTTTGAACTACCTCTCCTTTTCTGCTCACCTCTGTAAACTCCAATTCAGAACAAGACCATGATGCAATCACCAATATGGGAACATTCTGTTCCATTAGATTCCACCATATGATCACAAACCTTTACATTTCCCACAGTCAAACAAATTAATTTCTTCTTTAGCCTGACTATTTATGGCTTGCAGCAGCATTCAAACCTAACAGATGAAGAGGGGAAAGCACAGGAACTTCAAAAGGCCTGTTTGATAAAATAACTTTAGTTATAAGTATAGAGAAATTGCAGTGTTAGGTGTCCATGCTTGGAGGCCTAAATAAAAGCGAATAAAAAATAAATTAAAAAAAAAAAAAAAAACGAACCCATACTCATCTATGCAAAAAACAAGGCTCATCCATATGGAAGTCCCTTCTTTCTGAACTATCACCCCACTTTCTCCAGCCCCTACGTTCAAATTTGTTACTGTTGTATGTGAAACAATATTGTCTTTAAATCTATAGCTATTACAGATGCCTTACGCTGAAAACTATTATTTGAACAAAGATGAGATTGTTAAAGGGGGAATATGCTGGTGAACCAAATGGGGAAATCCCTTGGAATTTTGTTACACTCATTCATATTAGATTAGGATTCGTTAGAATGGCTTTTTTATTAGTCCCCATTAAAGTGAAATGAAGGAACTGAAACACAGCACTGTATCTTTAGTACTGGCCACATTTATTGTCTCATAGACTCATAGACTTTAAGGTCAGAAGGGACCATTATGATCATCTGGTCTGACCCCCTGCATGCTGCAGGCCATAAAACCGTCCCTACCCCTTCCCTGGACTCTGCTGTTGAAGTCCCCAATCCTGTTTTAGGTGACTTCAATCGGCAGAAACCCTCCTGCTAGAGATCCCTGCCCTATGCTGCGGAGGAAGGCGAAAAACCTCCAGAGGCTCAGCCAATCTGCCCTGGAGGAAAATTCCTTCCCGACCCCAAATATGGCGATCAGTAAGACCCCGAGCATATAGGCAAGAGTCTCCAGCCTGACCCCTGTCAGCCATTATACAATTTACCTACCATTTCTTGGTTTTCCTTGACTACTATGTTTTACCATTAAACCATTCCCTCCATAAACTTATCTAACTTAATCTTAAAACCAGACAGGTCCGTCGCCCCCACCGTTTCCCTCGGAAGGCCGTTCCAATATTTCACCCCTCTGACGGTCAGAAACCTTCGTCTAATTTCAAGCCTGAACCTCCCCACGGCCAGTTTATATCCATTCGTTCTCGTATCCACATTAGTACTAAGCTGGAATAATTCTTCTCCCTCCCTCGTATTAATCCCTCTAATATATTTAAAGATAGCAATCATATCCCCCCTCAGCCTTCGCTTTGTCAGACTAAACAACCCAAGCTCCTCTAGTCTCTTTTCAATGATTTGGAAAGATCTATCTTGGTTTCACTCAAATTCTGTAATGTTAAACTTGTATGGGTTGCTGGTGTTTGGTGCATTGATGATTAGAAATAACCACTTGAACTGATCTGATGTCTCCTAAAAGCAGTTAATTATTTTGTAAGTATTTCATTACTTTGCTGGTACAACACATTCTGCTGACATGTAGCATTGCATTAAGTAATTTGTAAATCACACTGGTCTACAGCACAGGCTGGCATGGTTAGAAATCACTGCAGCTCAGTAGAAACCACTAGGTAAGCTCTAAAATGGGCAGTTATATGTTACGGTACATATAGTATGCATACCTTGTGCAAGCCCAGACACATCGTAGAAAAAAAAAATGGAGCTGTTGGGATAGGAGTAAAGTACTCAAGGTGCTCCCTGGTTTGCTGGTGTCATTTGGAAACTCACTCTGTAAGAATATGGTACCCATTTGCAACTGTAGGGAAAAAATAGTGGGAAAAACTCAGAGGGTTTGGAAGGAAAAGCTCAAATAAGCACCCAAACATTTAAATGCTTCTCCAAAGCTTATCTGAACCATTCAAAAATGTGAGCCCCAACACCAGCCTCTTTCCTATCCCTCCCCTTATATCTCACCCAGACATTCCTGAGATTTGTCCCAGATAAGATGCAACTAGGCAGTCCATCCCCCAGCCCATCTGATGGAGCAAACTCATCTCAGTAATTCCTCCACTGAACTATCTTTATTCAGAAGCATCCCCACAGCTCACACCTTAGAGTAATGAAAATTCTCTCCCTCCTTTTCCTTGAGATCCACCAGCGTCATGGGAAGGAATAGGAGACAGAGGAGGATCTCATACAGTTTCAGATTTTTCAATCCTGAACTGTAGTCAGATTAACAAGACGTATCTACATCCCAGAATGCCATAAAATATAGAAGACAGCAGAAGAATTACTTGCTCCTGCTCTCTCTAATTTATTGTTGGAGGAGCTGAAGGAGTGAGACGTCTACATTTCTATGAAGTCCTTAACTAGAGGGAGGAACTGGCAAAATCCCCACTAAGAAGAGACCTGTTGCTAGATGATGGGTCCTTCAGGAGGGACTTTTAAACCATGTGGAACCTACAAAAGGTTTGACTGAAGTTCTATACACAGGTTCAGGACACTCCTTATCTTTTCTGAACTGGCTCAGATAGTAAAAATCATCTCACCAACTCCTTTTAAACATTTCCTAAATACCACTGCCCTGTCTCCCTTGGCTCTGCAAGTTAGAAATGTCCAGATCTAAGTGATAGAAGCAGGTCATTTTGCAGTGCTCTTCCTATCTTGGGAATAATGTCGCTGGCATGTGTGTTACTATCCAGGGATCTGTCTTTTTATAGTCAAACCCCATTGCTTTACAATGAAAGCAGAACACACACATTGAGCTCTCAGTCTTTTCATTTTAAATGCTAGAATAAGATCTAGAATTGGAGAAAATAAAATGTTCTTTTTCCAGTGTCGAAAAAATTACAGATGAGAATTCTCCTAAATCAATTATCTTCACATTTCTGGTGAACTACATTTCATAAAAGAAAGAGCCATATGTATGGAAATGGCCTACTTAATTCCTTTGTTGTTTGCATGATTAGGAATAAGTTAGTAGGGGGGACTATTTATTTTAAATGAGAAACAACATTTCCTGGGCCCCCCACAGAATTGTATAATTTACATAAATTCTTCCCAGATTTTTATTGGTCCCAGCTGTGAACTAAAACCCCAGTGATACGTTTTCACTATTATTTCAGCGACTCAACAATAAAAAAAGAACTTTAGAATTGGCATCCTCCCTTTACCCTCCTGTTGTCCCATTTGCCATTAACTCAGTACCACCCCATTACCACAGTGAAAAGAGCTGTGGCTTTACCTTCACAGCAATAGTTAAATGCTGCAGTAGATCCACAAACAGAATGATAATGCTGTTGACCTTGCCAATGATAGCTGATGCTGGAAAATTCTAAGGACTACCAACTGCTACTGTCTATGTCAGATGAAAGCACGGAGATATCTTCAAGTAGGAACAAAACTTTAGATTAAAAAAAAAAAAAAAAAAAAATCTAAGGGTACCTGAATACTTCTCCTATAGTGTTGAGATATGCAACCTTGCCATTGAGCCTCTTTCCCATTCCTCCCCTTTATTACCTGTACAAACATACTGTCAAGGCTGCTTCCCCACTTTGAACTTTAGGGTACAAATGTGGGGGCCTGCATGAAAACTTCTAAGCTTAACTACCAGCTTAGATCTGGTCCACTGCCACCACTCCCAAAACTAATTCCCTTCCCTGGATAGCCTTGAGAGACTCTCCACCAATTCCCTGGTGGATCAAGATTCAAACCCCTTGGATCTTAAAACAAGGAGAAATCAATCAGGTTCTTAAAAAGAAGGCTTTTAATTAAAGAAAAAGGTAAAAATCCTCTCTGCAAAATCAGGATGAAAAAATAACTTTACAGGGTAATCAAACTTAAAGAGCTCAGAGGACCCCCCTCTAGCCTTAGGTTCAAAGTACAGCAAACAGAGATAAACACTCTAGCAAAAGGTACATTTACAAGTTGAGAAAACAAAGATAAACTAACATGCCTTGCCTGGCTGTTTACTTACAAGTTTGAAATATGAGAGACTTGTTCAGAAAGATTTGGAGAACCTGGATTGATGTCTGGTCCCTCTCAGTCCCAAGAGCCAACAACTTCCCAAACAAAGAGCACAAACAAAAGCCTCCTCCCCCCCCCCCCCCCCCCAATCTCTACTCCCCACTACTTCATTCCTTATCGGTCCTTTGGGTGAGGTGTCTCCTCAGGTTACCTGAGCTTCTTAACCCTTTACAGGGAAAAGGATTTTGGAGTCTCTGGCCAGGAGGGATTTTATAGTACTGTACACAGGAGAGCTGTTACCCTTCCCTTTATAGTTATGAGACACACAGTCTAATATTTGTGCAGGTGATGAGAAGACAAATATCCTAATTTATAAAATAGAATGAATTCAAAATGTTTTATGAATTCAGTAAAACATAAGCATAGTGCTTCCTATACCTAGGAACAACAACTTTAGACTCCTCTTGTATGCCAGAGGCGCTTCTGTAGTGGAGGGACAACTAAAAACCACTTGTACAAATCCTGACTCAGTTTCTAGTTAGTCCTCACTTGGGCAAACTCAGAAATATGTACTTTGGGATCAATGGGAGCTTATCTGGGTAAGGAAAAAGGGAGTAAGGAACACCAAGTTTTGATGATCTGCAACAAGTTGCCCATCTATCAACATGTGTGTTGCAGTTCAGAGTTAAGTAGAGATTCCAAGTGCCTGAACCTTCTCCCCAGTTTGCAGTCCTTGCCATCAGTTTGGCACATGGAGTACTTTGAACTGCTACAGTTTAGATAGATAACAAATATTGCTGGAGAATTGCTACTGTTCCAGTCAATTTATTATTCACAATATGCCCTTTGAACTTTAAAAACATTTGTCTTGATGACCTGTCTGTGTTCTTTTCTCAATGCCCAGATAAGGACTTCCTCCTCCAGCAAAGAGAACGGTAGTCAATCTTTATTTAGTTGATGATCTCCGATAGCATCAAACCCCTAATATACTGAACTAAATTTTTCGGTGCTCATACAGCTTTTATTTAGGCAAAATTTCCATTGACTTCAATGTGTATTTTGCCTGAGTAAGGGTCACAGGATTTGACCTATAGTAATTGATGATAATAAAACACCCATACACCTCTTGCCCTGGTGACACAATATGCCTATGCATTTTATGTTAAGCACAAGACTTGGATCACTGTTGTTCTAGTAAGGTCTGCTCCAACAGCTTTTTCAAATGCACAGAATCTATTTTAATATTCATATCAACAAATTCAGTGAATCATTGCTATTCATGGAGCGTCTCATTTAACTAAGGTTGATAACAGCAGAAATGGTCCATAAATTCAGCTAGGGACTTCCCAGGTAAATTTAAATCAGCATAGCGAAGAGCTTGGATACTGCAATGATGGGTGCTATAGGAAACCCTGAGATATACAGAGAGACAAGTATACTATCAACTTATCAGAAAATGGGAAACATCACCAGGAGTTAAGGAGTGTGGTGTATTTGTCATATTTCATACCCTCTTGCTTACTAAACCTTGGCCTCTGTATTGCAGTATTCATATCTATCTCTGTTTCATGAATCCTGCTGCAATAAATGAAGGGGGAAGGGGATAATTCCCTTTTATGGACACCCAGCCAGCCAGGCAGCCATAAAGTCCCTCTTGGTGGCTGTTCTCTGTTTGCTTTACCTGTAAAGGGTTAAAGGAAAGGTAAAGGAAAGGGAGTGGGCACCTGACCAAAAGAGCCAATGGGAAGGCTACAACTTTTTAAAAACGGGGGGAGAAGGAGATAAAATTAAATAAAGAAAAAACTTTCCCTTTCTCTCTCGGGTGTTCTCTCTTGGCATCAGGAATTCCGTGTAAAGTTTGAACCAGGTATGATAAATTATCTTCCATACCTAGAAGGATTCACTGGGACAAGGAATGTTTAGATAGATGCGATCAGGTTTATTTCTTTATTTTGGCTTTTCTCTGCGCTAAGCTCAGGGATTTTTATTTTCTTTTGTAACATTAAGCTGGACCCCAGGGAGCCATTCCTGGTGTTTAACCCCTTTTCAGTTGCTCTTTAACATCTGGCAATAGCCTGATTTTCCAGATGTATTTCCTTTCTCCTTTTTTAAAAATAAAATTTACCTTTTTTAAAAACCTGATTGGTTTTGTATCTTAAAAGGTCTGTGCGTATGTTTTTCAATTAGCTGGTGGCAACAGCTGGGTTTCCCTTTTGTTTGTTTTCTTTCTCCACTTCCCCAAGGGGGGGTGGAAAAGCCAAAGGGGCTCAGGGAAAACTTCCCAAGTGAGTTTTTCCAGGACTTGCAAGAGGCAGTTTTTCACCTGGGTGGTGGCAGTGTAACAAGCCAAGGTCAGAGAAAAGCTGGAACCTTGGGGATTTAAAACAAGCCTGGAGTGGCAAGTATTAGTTTTTAGAATCCTTGCGGGCCCCTCCCCCCACCTCCTGTATTCAAAGTACCAGAGTGGGAAATCAACCTTGACACGTATCTTAACCCAAATCTACATCCTTTGGATGGAAGGCTAAACAGCTTTGTTTCAAGAAGAGGCATCAGGAAAGTGACCTGCTTCTGTCTACTAATTTGCTATCATGTATGGGCACCATCATTTTAAGCCCTTATTAGGAGGGAAGTTACTGTCTATGTAGAATGTAACAAACTTTCATACTAGATCAGATCTATGATCCATTAAGTCCAATATCCAGTCTAAGATAGTGTCAAGCATCAGGTGCCTTAGAAGAAAAAAATATGCAAGAAACCCATCTATTGGCAGATGTAGGATGATCTGCCTCCCCAAACCACATGAAAGTCTCCTCCTAGACCCTAATATTTAGAGAGATTGTCTTAATCCCTGAATCATTAGGCATTTATCCCATCCAAAAACTCATTTAAACATTAGCTATTATAAATCTGGATAGTCTCGTTATCCATATATCAGAGGGGTAGCCGTGTTAGTCTGAAACTGTAAAAAGCAACAGAGGGTCCTGTGGCACCTTTGAGACTAACAGAAGTACTGGGAGCATAAGCTTTCGTGGGTAAGAACCTCACTTCTTCAGATACAAGTAATGGAAATCTCCAGAGGCAGGTATATATCAGTGTGGAGATAACGAGGTTAGTTCAATCAGGGAGGGTGAGGTGCTCTGCTAGCAGTTGAGGTGTGAACACCAAGGGAGGAGAAACTGCTTCTGTAGTTGGATAGCCATTCACAGTCTTTGTTTAATCCTGATCTGATGGTGTCAAATTTGCAAATGAACTGGAGCTCAGCAGTTTCTCTTTGGAGTCTGGTCCTGAAGTTTTTTTGCTGTAAGATGGCTACCTTTACATCTGCTATTGTGTGACCAGGGAGGTTGAAGTGTTAACCCTTCCAGATTGAACTAACCTCGTTATCTCCATACTGATATATACCTGCCTCTGGAGATTTCCATTACTTGCATCTGAAGAAGTGAGGTTCTTACCCACGAAAGCTTATGCTCCCAGTACTTCTGTTAGTCTCAAAGGTGCCACAGGACCCTCTGTTGCTTTTTAAGTTATCCATATAGACATCCAGTTCTTCTTTGAATCTTCATAAATTCTTGGCCTTAACAAAATCATGTGGCGTTCCACTGTCTAGTTACATTTTGGGTTAAAAAAGTATTTCCTTTTATCAGTTTTAAATTTTCCACCTTCCAGTTTCACAGATTCTTGTTCACAGATTCTTCTTATTCTTATGTTGGAGAGGTAGAACAGAAATCTCCAGTCTACCTTTCCTGTGCCATTTATTATTTTGTATGCTTCATTATCCCCCCTTTCTTTCAAAGATGAGAATTATTAAAGGCATAGAAAATCTCTCATATGAAGAGTGAAAAGCTTGGAATTTTTTTCCATCACCCTTTTCTGAAAGCCTCCAATTCTGCATTACCCCTTTGAGATGGAGTTGTCAGTATTACACACAGTATTCCAGTTAAGGGCAAATCAACGATTTGTATATTGGCATAACATTTTTCCATATTAAGCTTCATCCCATTTCTTAAAAAGGCAAATGTTAGGATGTGTAAGTGCAGCTGCACATTGACCTGTGTACAGTGACACTCGGGTCTCTTTCCATAGTTAATATTGTGAATTTAGTACGTTGTAGTTTGTATGAGTAGGTCAAGTTTTCCCTCCAATGTGAATTACTTTTCCATTTATCAAAGATAAATAATATGCCTGGCAGCCATTATGAAATATGAAAGACATTTTAGAGGAAGATTAAAACCAGGAGTTTGATTATACAATTTCAAAATCAGATAACTTGCAT
Organism: Trachemys scripta elegans; assembly: GCF_013100865.1. Classification (NCBI taxonomy): domain Eukaryota; kingdom Metazoa; phylum Chordata; order Testudines; family Emydidae; genus Trachemys; species Trachemys scripta. The sequence goes on from NC_048303.1 coordinate 83,042,993, forward strand.
AGAAGATAGCAACTTGAAAATATGAGTTTGAACAAAGCAGACAGATGATAGGCAGAATTTGACCTGATTCACCTTAGGCAGTTACATTGTCTATCCAGTTACATTGTCTATCCAGTTCTAATGAGTTGATACTTTGGGATTAAAAAACACGGAATGGTGATGCAGCCAGGAACAAAGAACATAAGTGAAGACAGGCAGGAAAAGAAAGTCCAGATAGTATTTGTAGCGTATAGAAATAGGGTGTGTTCTACTACCAATACTACCCTATTCCTACAGACTACAATATTAAAATTTCACTTTATTTTCACTAGCAGAAACAAGCAGTGAAACAATAAGGGAGCATAACAGTAGTAGAGGAGAGAAAATGGCAATGGAGACAAGGAGAGAATACACAATGAGCTACTGAGAAGTGGAGGAAGAGACAAAGTGATATGGAGACAAAGAGAGAGGTTGAGGAGGGATAGAGACAGCATAGAATGAAAAGAATAAGAAAAACTCAAATTGACAGAAAGGAAGAGAAAACCCAGAATGGCGGGTGGGGGAAAAGACAACACAGGATATGTCACAGTACAGAAAAGGAGAGAATACCTTTTTTCTGGACAGCCAGGAACGGTGTGTCTGCTTTGAACTGTATACTTTAGGAGGTAAGCTCCTAGGAGCAGGGACCAGATCTTTAAGTTTTGCACATTACTGGTTCTTCACAAAATAAAAACAGTAACTGAGAAAAACAGTGGCTGAATTGTAGAAAAAAAGTGTTTAGCATCTTTTGAGGTGATGGGAGTAGGCCAGATCCTATTGCTGGCCCATAGCATAGTGAATCATTTCCCCTCACATCTCATCTCCTGGCTGGAAAAGTAACCCACAATGTCACCAAAGCAGCTTGAAATTGACAAAGCAGAGCTTTTGTTCCCAGACAGTTCAGAAACTTGTCAGTTTCAAGTTGCTGCAGCATCAGTGCTGGCTACCCTCTGCATCTATGCAGATGAGAAAGAAATGAAGATACAGATATTCTAAAGGAGGAGGAAAAAGACCACCACACTGGGAAAAGATGAGAGGAGAAAACAGAGACAAAGAAAAGATTTTTAAAATGACAGCTAGATTGTTTGACAGTATGAGCACTCAGTGTGGAGATACAAGCAAAACCAAAAATATTTAAAAAGAAAAAACCCAAGGACACAGACTGGAGAGTTAAAGAAAGATGTAGTTAAAGAATAGATACAGCAAAATACATCAAGAGAAAAAAAATAAAAGGACAAGAATGAAAAAGAAAACGGAAAACAGATGAGAGAACAAAGAATGATGGATTAAAATAGAAGTACAAGGGAAAACAGAATAAAAAATTCACATTGCTTGAATTGGATTGCTGTAGGTTTTGAAAGCTTAGGCTTATTTTCAATTCATTAATTGTGCACTTGACACATCAGACCAAAACTTTGGACATCTATAGAAAGCACACCTTTTACTTGGAGACACAAATATCTGGTTACCAAAATGGGGGTGGGGGCAAAACCTATAAAAATCAGGTGAATGTTATTGATCTTTCTATATACATGGTTGTGTAAAGACAATTGCAATTTCCTCAGTCAATATCACACCATCAGTGTAATATCAATGCAAGTCATTTCAGGGATTGATCTAAAATAGGGAATGTGGATCTCCTGATGCACGTGTAATTGACACATAATTCACCCACTGTGGAAATAGGCCTAAGGCCAGATACACATTTGCCCTTAACAGGTAGTTTGTGTACACAGTTGGAGGAGGTGCAACTCTTGCTGCCATTGCAGACTATTGCTTCTGTGCCTATTACCACTTCCAATAGTGTTTCTTTCAAGTCATTAAGTTACTGTACAGCCTTGCTGTTTTATAGACCTAATGTTTTCCTCTCCTCTTTGAATGTCATTTTTTTCTCTCTCTTTTTTTTAAATATTGGTCTCTCCTTTTGTGCACAAATTCAATATTGTTTGACCCTTAGTTAAGAGACCCCCTCCCTAAAGAGTCCTTCCTACCTACAATATTGTCTGTGTTTTCTTTAGGGAAAAATAAGTGGCAGCAGCAGTGCACATGCAGGCTCTTGCTGGTGGGCATTAGCAGCTATGACCACATCTAGGTCTTTTTTCCCTTTCAGAAAGATTTTCAGTAAAATAAAACCTTGCCAACTGGTAAGTGAAACTTATTTTATTAAACTTACTTGAAAAGAACTAAGAGTATAGAGCAGCAATATGAATTTGCAGCATATCAAAAATTGGGATTTGGCAACAGAACTGCAGTGCACCACAGCCCACTGGGGCTTGTGTAGTGTCCTATCCTCTCTCCTCTGTTTGAATTATTTTTGATAGCCTCCACAGCATAACTGTCACTTTTGTAAGGCAAGTACTATAGCTACTGTACTCTATTCTTTGAAAGCTTGATCAGATTAACCTTTTCCAACATGACTGCAGAGAACTCAAATAGGTCTATGGGGAATGTATGCCAAATTCTTTTCCAAATGCCCCAACTATGCTTATCTACATTGTGTATATGACATGGTTTCTTACCATGCCTGTGGGGGATGGGGGGACGGGACAAAAGACAGTTCTATTAGAAATCCAAGTTCTGCTGAGAAATCTGAGCATATTTACAGCAGTGTACATCTGCTGAATCAAATCAATGCATTGTGGCTCTGATTTCCTCCTCAGTTGCACTCTACTTTTGTTGGTGTGGATCTTTATGATTTAATCCTGTGGTTCACAGAAATCACAAAGGTAGCCAATAATAAGGGTGTAGTCACAGAAAAAAATATAGTACAAAAGAGAAGGAAAAGAATAGAAGAAGGCACGAGAAAACTAGAATAAGAGGAAGTAAAAATACTGCAGTTTGGGAAAAAATTGCAAAGGAGAACACCTGGGGAGAGGGGAGTTTCTCAGTCTGTGAGCCTTAGAGATTTCTGTATCCCTTTCAAGATTTAGTTCAGCCAAACACTTTACATTCAGCTGAACTAGTTAAAAAATTGCTCAAGGGGCACATGGAAGAATGAACATGTCAGAAATGTAGGCACGGGGAAACCAGTTTGCATGAAATAAAGAACCATGGACCCCATTCACCCATGGATGCAAGAGGAATACTACAGGGAATCTGAAAGCTCTCATTTTCCAGAAATTACAGTTATTCTAAACTTATGCAATAGCTTTAGGGTCATGGCTCCATTTTTAAATATCTAACTATCATTATAGTATTGCTTTGCACTATTGTTTCTCACTTATTTTTACTTTCTTTAAATCATTTACCTAGTAAGGAGTCTACTATACTGCCTTCTTGTATCAGTGCATACCAGTATACACCTTTAGGAAGGTTTTCCAAATGAAACAACTTCATGTCAGGAGAGAAAGTTCCTTGTGTGAACCAACATTTAAAAATCCCCCTGATTTCACAGGATGAATTTGACCTATTCTATTGACAAGGCACTGAGTGCACTCAGTGGCCAAGATTTTTTTTAAAAAGGGGCCTCAGATCATAACTAAATAACACAAACAAGTGCTGAGTGTCCAGCTGCTCTCAACTTAATGAAGAGCTACTGGGTGCTCAGCACATCTTTGAGAGAGAAAGAGAGAACGATCAGTTAGGTGCCTAACTTATGTCTTTAAGGACATAACAGTAACCTCCTATTTTTGAAATTCTTGGCTGCTATGTAAAGTCACAAGAGTCAGGAGGCAAATAAAATAGGATGCATCCCTTGTCCCTGTGAGATATCCACTAGTTTCAGTGGACATTTTGCAGTCATTAAATTTGAGATGGGAACATTTGATGTGCATCTTTTTGGAGCAGGAAACTTCCCTGAAATGGGAAATATATTGATATTATTAGAAGCACTGACGGACTCTCAGTGGTGCTGCTAGCCTTTCAGTTTATTGGTCTCAATGACCCTTTCCCATTTCTGTTAAGAATATGGAATTGCTAATACACATGACTGTCTTTTTAGAAGCTTTGTGGCTGAGTCATAGAATTTAAGACCAGAAGGGACCACTAGATCTAGTCTGACTTCCTGACTATCACAGGCCACCAACACCACTCAACCACTAGCACATGAGGTGATAGGACTGAGATAAAAAGTACTCTCCATCCAGGGGAGCATCTCTTTGCTCTCTAAAAATCTTCATTGAAATGTACTGACTTTGCTATTGCACAGTCCCCCGCATTGAATAAGCTCTCGCTCAGATAGTTGTGAAAAACCAGATGAGGTCCCCTCCATCTCATTTACTTTACATTACAGATCAGCACTGAAGCAGCCTGTCTTGAAACAGAATGTATTTTAAAGGTTGCAATCCTGCAAGTTCTCACAGCTACAGACAAGGTACATTGAAAAGAAAATGAGAAACAATAGAGTAATGACAATGTATTTTTAATTCTGCTGGATGTTTACAATTTATTAGTCTGTAATCACAAAAACAATACACATGCAAAACAGCTACTTCAGAGTCTAACTACAGCATTTTCCATAGAGGAAAAGTGTTTCCAAATACAAACTGTTCCTCACAACTTTCAATTAAATGTCAGGTTACATTAGGTTAGAATTAAAATTTGTAGGGAAATTGTACATGCTTTCAGACTCCCTATGGTGTGCCCCACAAGGGTAGGAGAAAAGGTCCTATCTACAGTAGTATGGCCTCAAAAAAGAGGATTGCCTTTATCATCAAAATATTGATCAGTGTAGTATAGATTATCACCCTTTTGAAGGTTGTTGTATTTTGCAATATTCTTTTACTGTACAAGATATTTCTTATGAAATGTGTTAAATTGACAGCCCTGAGGACTAAAGTTCCTTGTCTAGATCCCATTTGCTCAGTATACCTGCAAGTAAGCATGTGATTAAAGTTAAACACTCGCTTCACTGTTTTGCTGAACAGGAATGGACAAGCATACGTCTAAAATATTTGCTGAACTGTGTCCAAACAGAGCAGGCATGGCACAAGCAGTAGGATCACAAGTTTCGAAACACAAAATTTATATTCCCTTATGGCACACCACAGTTTTGAATGGGAACCTGGGGGGAAATGCTGGCGTCTTTGAACTTAATGAGAAAACCCCTATTGACTTCCTCGGGGCCAGGATTTCACCACCCATGTTTCCAAAGGTGAAAGGCTTCTGTTGTAGCCTGCTGAACTACTCCGTTCTTCAAATAAATAAAGTTGTGTGCTAATCTCCTGAGAAACTTGAACTTTGTGATACTTTGCTGCTTGCCCTGCCTCATATTTAATAGTTATATTGATTTCACTCCTGTGAATTTTCAGCTAAATGCTAGCCATGACCTCAACTATGAATTACTAGGATTTCTATCATTGCTACACATATATGTAGATATAAGCATTTCATATAATGCTTCAGAGAGGTTGTGTCACTTGCCTCTGAACCCTGCCACAGCCTCACTTAACTTTTGAATGGGGTAATTGGTCACTCTCAGATTTCTCATGTCTGACCTTGCAATCTCACCACTGCCAGAAGCAGTTCTCACTCAACTATTTCTCTCTCTACTTTCCTGCTCACTGTTTTTATCATCCTCATTTCGCCTGCAGATTTCATTTCACCCACTGCTGGTGCATCTAATAATGGTTTTCCACTAATGGGTCACTCCAGGTGTACTTAGATCCTTTAAAACAGAGTGCATACCACAGAATCTATAAATATTTAATATACAGACAACACCTTTTACCGTTTCTCGCCCTGGTGGGTCTTTTGATGTAAGATACAAGACAATCTAATTTATACCGACTGGGCCAAGTCCTGCTCATTTACATGCATGTTTCATATAAATATATTCAGATAACAAATAAATATGGACAAACAGTTGGCCACTCAGCTTCTTTGGTGTTACAATGTCTGTCTTATCACTAGCTGTAACTTTGAGAAACTGTATTTTTAAAACCTTGCCTTTCAAAGGGAATATTAATCAAACAACATTTATGAGTAATGGAGGTTACTAGAATATTTATAACCGATTTGCAACCTTAGAATGGGACACAAAGGATTTCACTGAAATCCAGACTGGGATCAGTTAAATAATTTCCACCAATGGATTTGAGAAGGATTCCAAGTGTAAAGATGACAAGGGAAAATTACTTTTGCAGAGTTCCTGACAGCATGCTAGAGTCCCAGGGTAGGGCATAATTATTCCAGTGGAGTAGTCTTCTCTAGCAAACCAGACAAAGCCAACAAGAAATAGCACTGGAAGTTAAAGAGGTATGAAACTGATGGTGAACATGTGCTTCAATGAAACAATTAAAATAACTTCAGTTTATTGTTGGCCACTATCTGTTCAAAGATCTACAGAATTAATCAATGAAGGAAGCTGCTCAAAATATAAATGATAAACTGCATTGACCACAGGGATCAATGAAAAAAAAGAAAATGAGTGCTTAATGATGTTCATTTAGAGGAAACAACTGAAGACATAATTCACAGTACTCATTCAAACCCAAACTAAAACGAAAGGCAAAGCAAAAACTGCCCTGTACTGATTTCAAAAGGGTTGCAGAGATTTAGCTTTGTCCATAGTCTGAGTTGTGCTTTGGCAACATTTCAGGAATGCAAGGGAATCTGCTTAATTGAGACAACCCTGAGGGCAGCTTAATATTCTGATTAAGAAAAAAAAAGGCTTGGGAAATATTACTGTTTTCCTTATTCTAATAAAGTTCCTTGTTCTGTGTTTGACAGAAAAAAAGCTGCTTTCTTCATTTACATTGTCACAAGGACACACCCATCACTGTTGTGAATGCCCCGCCTCAGCAGTTTCCTCCAGTTCTCTTTCAGTAAGAAGGAAAAAGACAGGCTGGACTGCTTATGCCTGTATCTGGCAGAGACTTCCTACCACAGTGCAGCTCCAAGAAGAAGAACTATCTGATTTCCTGCCCGTATATTCTCAGCAAAGCAAGTGAAAAGGGTTCACTTGAAAGTGAGAAGGGAGATGGAAGATGTTGTCCAATGTTTCCTGGCATAAAATATAAACAAAAACTTAAAATTATGGTTTCACATCAACCATAAACTATTTATGTTTGACTTATGTGCAACATCTTAGGCCTGCAAAGACTTACACATGTACTTAACTTTATACACTGAGTAGTTCCATTGAATTTATAATGCATTAAGGTAAGTACAGGTGAAATTTTCAGCAGAATCACAAAATTATTTAGTAATACAAAACACTACAACATATGCAAGGTAGCATATTACAGCTGACTTGGGAAGCATAACTTTGTATTTTCCTTGGTAAAGGTATTAACCTGATATCCTACCAAAATTCCAATTGTACAATTATGCTGTGTTTCCATTAGTTAAATATTCTACATGTATTTTCTTCAGTCATTTGTAATTTGGGTTTGATTAATATGATCCTACCTCATCCTCTTTCATTGAAGAGTGCATAGAATGGGAAAAACTAAATGGAAAACATGGAGGGTTTCAACTTTGTTGAGTTTCCAAAATATGCTCCCCTCAGTGTAAAACCAAACCAAACAAAATGATTACCAGGTGGGGTTATGATGACCATGAAGCAATTGTACCCAAGAAAAATCCTGGCTCCAGCATCAGAGATATAGAAGTATTTGCCTAGACATTCAGCCTCTCTGCTTCCACCCTACATAAACCATCAATTTCCCGCCATCCCCAAACAGTCAGACATATCCTTCCTACTGCTGAACTTAGGAAACACAGGTTACCAGGTAGAGCACAGTGTTAGATTTCCACCCCACTTTTCACACTGCCCAAACCCAATGTGTATAATCTGCATGTTTGGTCACCATTTCACACAGTGGAGGGCAATTCTTAGTCCCTAGTTTCTGATGTGCAATTACATTATAATAGAAATCACATTTGAGAAAATCTTGAACATGGGTTTGGAGATTTGGCTGAACTGCATACAGAAGACACTTTACATTAGGTTCAAAGTAGATTCAGGCTTCCCATGAGAATTTAAGTTATGGACTCTTGCCCCGCCCCCAAAAAGAGTTTGCAAATTAGGCACTTTGGTGATAACAAAAAATACAAAATTTATTTCAATTATTTTCATAACAGGAAATGCTACACCATCGGATCGTTCTTTTCATTTAGCCAGCAAATCTGGACACAACAGCCAAGAAGCAGAGGTCATAACTACTTCAAGGGAAAAATAAACACTGGAGGTACAAAAGAAAAAAAAGGAGTAGCTTCACATTGGTCTCAGTCTAGAATTTTGCACTGAGTCGTCTGACTAGATATAAAATTGCAACCCCAGAATGGGAAGAAAGATGGAGCTCAGAAATATATTCCCAGTTTGGTTAAGTTCAGTAAAGCAGAATAGAGGAAGAAAACTTTGAACTACTACTGTTTATTTTTTGCTTTAAAAATTATATATGAAAGAGAGAGATTATTAGCTTTCAGAGCTCCTGGAAATTAAGAAGCAGTTTCTGAGAGTAGTATTGTTTATATTGTAGAATTATTTTTTATTTTTTAAATAGATATAGCCTGAAGCCTACACTATAAACATTACAGTTGTGTTTGGGGTAGATTTATAATTGTTAGCCCTTTTACTAAAAGTGATTTTATGTTATCTTGCAGTTGTAACAGTACCTACAACATCTGCTGTAAAACCATTACCATCCCCTTTAGCGTCTCTCATTTCAACTTTGTTTTGAACTGTTGTGAGGAAATATCACCTTTGAATTCAGCTACATCTGCTCAGGGTTGAGACTCCATCAGTTTATAGAAGAGTATTTTTGGAGGTCTCTTATAGAGTATATCCTAAACATTCTTTTAGACCTTCTGTGATGGAAGATCAAATCAACAAACACCGTAAGTGTTGCGATAGATTTAAAATTCTGGGACAAATAATATTACAGGTGTGTTGGCACATGATGTTCATGTGCCTCAAACAGAATTTAAGATAATTTAATTTGTATGGCAACAAAAAGGTACTACAGTAGTTAACTACAATTATTGTTGTGACTTTACAGAGAGACTAATTGGCTGACATTATTCATCAGAAATAGTTCACATACAGTGCAGAACAAAGACCAGATGAACAAGATCCTACCTGTGTCTTTACCCCAAATTTGAGCCAAGTTCAAGGCTTACTTTCATTTGCTTTTTGTTACTCTTTAAAATATTGTAGCCATCCAACCAATGAACAGAAATAATAGCATGTGAACTAAATGACCAACCACAAAAGGCAAGAGATTGTCAAAGCAGGACATCTGTGAACAACTCACTCAAGCCTTGGCTACACTGGCACTGTACAGCGCTGCAACTTGCTTCACTCAGGGGTGTGAAAATGCACACACACACACACCCCCGAGCGCGGTGAGTACAGCTCTGTAAAGCGCCAGTGTAATTAGAGCCTGCAGCGCTGCAAGCTGTCTCCCTCGGAGAGGTGGAGTACTTATAGCGCTGCGAGACAGCTCTCGCAGCACTGGCGGCGCAACTACACTCGCGCTTTGCAGCGCTGCCGCGGCAGCGCTGGGAAGTCCTGAGTGTAGCCAGGACCTCAGAAATTCATTCATACAAACTCTTTAGCAAATACATTAGTAACTGATCCCAAACTTCTAAACTAAAAAAGGCAAAATTCATAACCAATATTATTCATAATGAAGAACTTAGGCAGCTCTACCTTTTAACTGTCAAGCAATTTCATACTCTGCCCTAACTTGTGCTTTATTCACAAATCCTACACAATTGTATAGAAAAATTGTGCAATCAATTTTTCATGTATTTTCTTTATGCAACCAATACTTGCTTGAAAAGTGGGCAGGAAATCATTCTTGAAGAGCATTAGTATGACTTTTTATACGCCTGTAACAGGATGTAGCAGGGCCCCCTTTGCTCCTGCCTCTGCTCCAAAAACCACTCAGAGACCTTCTGGCTCAGCAATCACCAGTGCAGTTTATTTACAGCATGCAATCCCAGCACCTTCTCACCATCTACAGCTTGGGAGTTTCAGTCCTAAGGGTGTCTCAATTGCTGCAGCCAGGCGAGATGCACTACCCCTCTCCTTTCACTCTCCAGCTTCCCCCTTTTCTGTTTTCCCCCTAGGTGCCCTTTCTCTGAGGCTTTTTATGCAGCCCCAGGCTAATTAGGCTGGCAGCTGTTTCCCCTTTGCCAATCAGGCACAGGTTTCTCTAGGCAGCTTCAATCCACCTCCCTTAATTGGAGGTGGCATGACAGAGGGCTGTCAGTTCCTGCCTAGCATCCAGTCACAGAGCCCCACTCTTTCATGAGAATTTTCAGAAACTGTGTAATACAGTGTACATTAAAAAATTATACATTCAACATAAATTCCATGGTCCTGAGCTTGCAATGAGTTCTGTGCAGACATATCCCTCCCTGCCAGTGGGGAGTGGAGTGCTCTGAAAATCAAGACTTTAATATTTTGTTTAAACTGGTTTAGAGTTCAGAGTTCTATTTGGAGCAATATTTAGAGAGGCCTTGTCTACTGGTTAGAGCAAGGGGCTGGAAGCAACCATGAGAACTCCTAAATTCTAACTACAGCTCTGCCATTACCTGCTGTCTGGCTATGGAAAAGGAGCTCCCTGTCTCAATTTCCCTCTCTGAAAAACTGGGATACTACTACTTTTCTGCGTCACAGGGATGTTGTGAGAATGGATTACATTTGCAGTGTTCTGAAGACCTGATTCATTTACTATTCCAATACCGTTGTCACTAACTAAGAATACAACAATATTATGATTAGTCTAGTAGAAATGTTAGAAATTATATAAAAGAAAAAATATTTGATTTTGACTTATGAAATATTTTGTAGTCATAAGTCTGGTTGTGTTGGTTTTAAATAACTTTTATAAACATTTTTTCAACATAATGTTTTTCTCAGTTGTCTAAGTTCTTTTTCCTTCTGACACTACTGCAGTCATTTTCTTGAAGCAAAAAACACTATCTGCTGGGGGGGGGGATTAGTCTTCTTTCTTGTAAAGTTTCACCAACAAAAGCCATTTGCTTTTTGTTTTTTTGCAAAATTGGGAAAAATGCCAAAATTTGTCATTTTCAATTTATGTCTGAAACTTTTCATAGCTCTAGAAATTAAAGACATTATTCTCAATCTTCCATATCCTTTGTGCACTGGGAATAAGAGTTTCATGGCCCTCATTTCCTGATGCTTGCTTTTATTAATGCCACTTCCTAGTTTAGAAATAAAACATAAATCACATGTTATCAACTAATAGCAGTTATATCTGAAGTTAAGCTGCAACACAGATTGTGCTCCATTTTTTAGCAAGACAGCAGCAAACTTAGATTCCAGAAGTTTAAAGAGAAATTTTGATTATATTTTTAGCAGTGGAAAAAACAAAAGAAAATGGCAATTAAACACAGTAAAGTTCACATCTAGATCAATACATTTGTTCTGTGCCTGAGAATAAACAGAAGATAGTATTTATGTGACCCAAAACACTCCCCCCCCCAAACATGAACTGTTTAACTACTTGACAGTTTATTATCTATACAGCCACATTAGAAAATTAGTTATTACTAGAGCTAAATTCTGCAGTCCTAATTCACTTCTGTCACAAGGAAAGTGCCCATTGATTTCAAATAAAGTTTTTTTTTTCCTGAGTAAAGCCTGCAGGATTTGACCTTTGCTATGAAATGCTAAGTTTTTACCTCCTCAGCAAAGAGCTGTTTAAAGCTTTTTGCTAAATGCTTAGTATTGGTTGATATAGAATATCAATGAGCTGATCGTGGCATATAGCCACGCAAATGCAATGTGGATGGCACAGAAACCCACACCCAGGAGCGAGCTTGGAAGTGACTGCACCTTAGAAGGTAACAATTGTTACCATCTAGACTATAGGGTACTTGATTGGATTTATTCTATTTCATAATTTAGGTAGAAAGAAAAAGAGAACATCAGGACATCTTGTAATACAATAGTGGCAACATGGCATCTTCCTTGGCAATATAATCTAGTTCTTTAATAAAGTCTTGTAGGCAATTTCTCTCTGACCAAGTAATAAAATCAGGGCATTTGTTCTTGTTAATCATCTTACTAATAAAATAAATAATAATACCTAGAAAGTAGAATGAATCACATACAGTATCTTTGAGTTAGAGATTTGAATTATACTGATGAGAATGGAATATACTGTGCTTGCTTCTTTAATGATTTATTCCATGTCACACCACAACCAGATCCATCCATGAATTTGTGGTGAGTTTTAAAAACTGAAATTAGTTGGAAGACAAAATAAAATTGAACACTACCAAGCAAAATTCTGCTGTGCTACACCAGTCAGGGTAGAGCTCCACTTAAATCAAGGGAGCTACTCTGAAATTGCACCACTTTAAATGAGAACAGAGTTTAGAGTTTGGCCCCACAAGTATGATTATTGGTTGGGACAATAGTAAAAAAAAGCACCGAGTCAGAATTAATGTGAAATTTGTCAAATTTATTCACTAAAAATTATCTGACCAATAATTATATAGGGTAATTCTATACAGATGTGAGACCTCGTTTCTATTCTCAGTTATTTCATTACCTTTATATTTATAATAAGTCTCAACTATATAGGTTTGAAGAAACGGGCAGCTCTTACCCATGGATTAAAACATTATTTAAAAACAAACACAGATTGTGCTTCAAGCCCCCTTTTCATTTTAGTGATTTTAAAACAGCTCCTTATCATCTTGCATATTACAGCCTGTGGAAGAAACTGTAATTTGATGATATCATAACAAGATTGACTGTGTATTTCGCATATTTCAACCAGGAAGCAATTCATATACTTATGCTTTAAAATATTAAACAATTTATTGTAGAGACTTCTACAAAGTGTTCCCCAAACTAATGATGTTTCCTTGGTTACTGAATTCCAACTAACCAATAGAACAGACATGTCCTCATACTAGAGCTGCAAGATGCAACTGGAACCACCTAGATGGACTCCGCACTGCAGAGATCCCCATTGAAATCACCAGGGCCAGCTCCAGGGTTTTTGCCACCCCAAGCGGCAAAAAAACAAAAACAAACAAACAAAAAAAACCGCGATAGCGATCTGCGGCGGCAATTCGGCGGAAGGTCCTTCGCTCCAAGTGGGAGTGAGGGACCGTCCGCCGAATAGCTGGAGGTGCCGCCCCTCTCCAGAATGGCCGCCCCAAGCACCTGCTTGGCAAGCTGGTGCCTGGAGCCGGCCCTGGAAATCACCTATTCTATTCCTACTTTACAAATTGGTAAAAATTAAGATAAATGAACACATTCTAATATATTCAAATATTTGTGAATAATAAATAGCACACTGCTTTCCTCTCTCCCCGCCACATGAAAACAACCAGTCAAATTAGAGCTGTTTATTCACAAATCCACTTGGTACTTACTCATCTAGTTCTTTTGGGATTCCAGGTGGAGAATCCTCTTCTGCTGCTGGATCTTATGAAGAATAAAATCCCTGCACTTATAGACCTGGATATTAAGGAACATCCCACATACATAGTATGGCAATGTTGGATTTGTGCAGAATCCACTAAAGGTCTCCTTACTCCTGTGGTATTTGCTGACTGACTCCAGGGACAAAGAGCATTTTGACTGCACTTTATTCTTTTCTATCTTTTTCTCTACTTAAATTAGAGTCCTGCAATTCAACAAAAATGAAAGGGACTAGATGTTAAATAAGAAATCCTTTCCTGAGTTAAGGTTTTCCACAACTTCCTTTCTCCCAGCAAAGCTGTAAATAATGCATGATAAAAACACTTTTGTTTTGGGATGCAACTGTTGCATATAAATCCTTAAGGAAAATTATTAATTTTAAAAGGAAACTGATCAGTGACTGAAAATGAACTATCTGGAGAAGAGAATATAGGCTGATGTTCCCAAACCCCCTTAACATAAGCATCTTTTAACATTTGCCTTAGGCACAGTGGCCTAAGTTTTAAAAAGTGATTTTGGTTGCCTTCATTTTTTGATCTCCAACTTGAAACCTATTAAAGGACTCTGATTTTTAACACACACACACACACACACACACACACACACACACACACACACACACACTGCACACTCNCACACACACACACACACACACACACACACACACACACACACACACACCGCTCCATCTAAAAATCCCACTCTCACCATTAAGGTGTCTCAAGCTAGGCACACTAGAATAGACAATCACATGTCACTTAAACATTTGGGCTTTCTGTTAAATGCTGTGTATTTCTGTGAATCAAAAGTATTATTTCCCCTAACCAGATCACCTCTCTTGCCTCTATATACATTCTAGTTCCTGCAAACCATGTACAGATTTTATCCATTTTTCCCTGATGTCTGTTCTGTTCTCCATCCAATTGGACATTCAATTAAAAAACAAACAAACAAAAACAAACCACACAACCAACCCACCACACGCTATAGTTTGTAGCTTCTACTTAAAAATTGACTTGATAGTTCTAGGTTGAACTATAGTGGGGCTATACTGTGGTGCTACAGTTTTCAGATCATTAGTGTGAAAGTTACCCTTCATTATTGTCTTAGATTGGGATACTCTTAGGAGCACACAAAGAATGAATTCAGTGACCACAAACACAGATACAAGTAAAAAACTTTGTTTTTATGTAAAAGTTACATACCAGCTATACCACATGAGAGAGCCCAAGCAATAGCCAAGGCCATCCCAATGAGGCTTCCCTTCTGGATCTTCCCACATTAGCTCCACCAGGGAACCTCTTGTTGTTCTGACCATGCCTAACAGCGTATGTATATGCATGAGGATTTCAATCCTTTTCCTTATCTGTACTTCCACACCCTGTAAATGTTGGGGTGCCCTGCTTTTCATAGGTTGTTCTTAGTTCCCTTTTTCTTATTAGCATCTTAAGATTTCATCAACCTGTTTTCAGGGTTACCTATAGTCAGAACAGAACTTTCTCTGATATTACAATCAGGCGTCTTACGGCCTGAATGGGTACATTGTGACATTTTCTGTAACATCACCTACTGGCACATCCAGTAATCTTGTAGTTTTATTGGCATAAGGTCAGTCACTCACATCAAGTCTCCTTAAACCTGATGCCTAGTGTGACTAAGGCTAGGTCTACACTACCCGCCTGAATCGGCGGGTAGAAATCGATCTTTCGGGGATCGAATTATCGCGTCTTGTCGGGACGCGACAATCGATCCCCAAATCAACACTCTTACTCCTCCAGTGGAGGTGGGAGTAAGCGCCGTCGACGGGGAGCCGCGGAGGTCGATTTTGCCGCTGTCCTCACAGCGGGGTAAGTCGGCTCCGATACGTTGAATTCAGCTACGCTATTCACGTAGCTGAATTTGCGTATCTTAAATCAACCCCTCCCCTGTAGTGAAGACCTGCCCTTAGTTGAACTCTTACAGACCTTTGCCTGTAGGCCTTGCATTACAGCCGTGCCTTACTTATATAGCTGATACACACTCATCACTCCTAAATACTTGTCAGTCTTGTACTCCTATCCTACTTATTCATCACACATTTGTTATGTCATATAATCAAAGTTCACTATGACAATAATATACATTGATAAAATGAACAAATTGGCTACATGTTTATTAAAAGCTAACTGAAATTGTCTTCTGTTAATACAAGTGTTGCTCATGCAATTTTATTTAACCTTTAACGAAAAAAGCCAAAGAAAAACTACTTGAATTTTAGTCATTTATTTGAAGAAATTAAGGGGAGAACCATATAACTGACATAACAGCAGAGATCTTTATACCCAAGGCAGCAATTACAGACATTTTATACCAGCTACCTTCCTAGATTCAACAGCCTTCTCTCCTTCAGTGATCTCATCCTTTAGTCACTTCCAGGGTTCAAAAGGTCTCTCTCCTTTAGCAAGTTTGTAACATCAGACATTGGAAAGCAGAACCAGTTAGAATTTTAAAGTAAAATAAAAATATGGTTTGATTGTTCAAGCTCGCTGACCAGTTAGATAATAGGAAACAGAAGGGAGGGGGCAGCAGAATGCTGATGTACATAGGTGTTTGCAGACTTGCATATGTCTTGTATATTTGTCCTTTTGGGGAGCAAAGGGGATTGTTTAAATGTCAAATAATAATAATTCATTGTTGCACACTGTAGGTAAACCAAAGGAGGTCAAAAAAGAGAGCAAAGTGAAATCTGAGTTTGCCTTCACAGACATATGCTGCCCCATGGAGGCCCCAATGTACTTGAGCATGTGGCTAACTAAGTACTCGAGTAGTCCCCCTTGATGTCAATGGGATCATTATTTATTGAGTATGTGCTGAAATTCTTTGCTGAATTGGAATAATTGTATATAAAAAAATTAAGATACGGCAGAATAGGTAAAATAATTAATCCACCTTTGAGTGTTGATTTCTAGCCTCAAAATCATCAGATATATAGTATTAAATATTCTCCATGTTAATTACAGGTAGGTTATTTTCAAGAAATGGGATAAGACTAGGCAAGTTTTATTCAGCTCCTGGAAGTATATCTACTTCAACTATAAGATCCAATTTCCATTGCCCAATACAGCTACTGACTATTACATAAAGTAGTAAATAATGGGCTAACATTTCTTTACCTTTTGACGCCACTTTTCTTGAAGAAAAACTACTCAGCTAATCTATGAGCTACCATAGAATCCCAGTTGAAAAATCACTTGACTGACAAATTGACATTCTGCTGAGGTTATGGGCAGCTTGTGAGCTCATGGGGTAGGTTGTTTTCTTTTTTCCTCCATAAATTATCTGAAAAAAGGGTGTCAGCAGAATAAAGCTTACATATATATTGACAAAACCAAGCTAACTGAAAGTAGTATGTAATCAAAACAAACCAAAAGTGTGTGTGTAGCATAGTTGCTCTGGTGAGGCACAAGCCACAGAAAAACTGGGTTGGCCAGAGCACATTTGGGAAGATAAAGGGCTTAATCAAGTGATCTCTCACTTAGTCCGCAGAGGGAGGTCTACAGACAGTGTGTCCTTTATGTGATATTTAGTACATTGATCCCTTGTTAATAACATGGGTCAGTGAAACTTGAACTTCAGAGTCCATGAAAACAAAAAAAATAATGTTACAAGATAAAAAGACGCAATGAATGGTGCAAAAAAAAGTGTTGTTACTAGAAAGCACAAGAGAAAACTAGAAAGAAAGGCATAGAGCACATTGTCAGAAGGGCAAAGATGAACAAAAATAGGTACAAAAATCAGGAAAGAAAAAAATTCCTGGAGAGGTCAAATATATCAAAAAAGGATGGATAAGAAGAAATCTTCAGTAAGAGAGAAATGAATACGACAAGGAGAGTCATTTGTGTCGCCATAAATAACAAAAAAGTGCGAGTGGCAGACGAAACCGAGCAATGGGTACACCTTTTGCATTGGGTATGCAAAGGCTTAAATGAAGGATATATGATTATTTGATAGGCTCCCTGACTCTTTTTCTGGCAAAGCTCCTCAAGCCAGGCTTCAACAGTGGGTCATCCGCCCCCACATTTAGGGCTGGTTTACACTACACAGTTAGGGTGACATAAAGCAGCTTATGTCAACCTAATTATGTCAGTGTCTACGCTACAGCCTTCCTCCCACTGATGTAAGTGCCTATTACAAAGACATAACTCCACCTCCACAAGAGG
Organism: Trachemys scripta elegans; assembly: GCF_013100865.1. NCBI lineage: Eukaryota > Metazoa > Chordata > Testudines > Emydidae > Trachemys > Trachemys scripta. Next base: position 83,060,567 of record NC_048303.1, read on the forward strand.
CTAAGGCTTATGTCAGTGTAGTTAGTGTGATGCCCTGTCTGTGTAGACACTTTATCCCTTACTTTGTCTGTCTTGTCAATTTCACAGCTCCTGAGGTGAAATTGACAAGGAAGCCCCCGCTTCCCTGGAGAGCTGTGTCCCGCTCCCAGCTGGGAACCAGGGCAGCTTCGGATCCCACTTCTGGCTGGGAACTAGGGCGACAAGCCCCAGCAGCCTCCTGCCAGAAGCCAGGCAAGCCAAGGTTGCCAGGCTCTAGGCAGGGACCAGGATTGGGGGGGGGGCACAGAGAAATCCCAGGTGGCCTGCTGGGAGCCTGTGGGGCAGCCAGGCTCCTGGCAGGGAGCTGCCAACAGAGCTGAGCGACCGGGCTCTCAGCTTTCCACACTGCCCCTCTCTCTCCTGGAAGCACTCCTGAAGAGAACATGCACCACCAACCCAAGGAGGGTAGTGTGGACATGCACCACTGCAATAGTTACAGCAGTGGCCGTAAGTCAACTTAATATAGGTTGACTTAGGTTTGTAGTGTAGACATACCCTTACATACATTTTTTTTTTAAATGAGAAATTTCCGTGCACAAAAATGTATAATTAAGGTTACGTGCATTTCTTAACAATATCATAATCAACACAGAGCATGGTCCTTCTAATTCCAGGTACTCCAAGATCTGCAGGGAAATCTCAGGACTCAAAGTCCCTGGCATTTTTGTGGAAGCTAAGTGCCCAACCCATCCCCACTACACCAGGGCCCTAAATCCTCCCTGGGAGGTGTTTCATTATGGAGGAGGATTTCCCCTAAACTAATGCTGACAGATGGAAAATCTGGCATGTTTAAGGTAGCATGATGCCATGGAGAGTGGCTGTTCCCCAGATATTGTGAATTGTCTTTTGGGCCATTACATTAGATGTTATGAATGCATAGCAAAAGTACAGTTCCATTAGCATTAATGGAAACTACCCATGTAAATCTTTCACACATCAGTGATAGACTAAATTCTTTAATACAGTGGCTCAAAATGCACATTTGCATATTATGGATTCATAATACCAAGTATTTTACACTTAAAAAAAAGTCATTTCTCTGAAACCGCATAGTGCAAAATTGTAATTTTTATGCCTTCAGTAAAACTATTCTGTTGGTCACTCTAATGACCTTATCACTAAACACTAACTGAGTTTTGAAATGGCAGCAGCACTGCAAGTCTCTCAAGCAATCAATTCAATTGATTTCTGTTTATGCAGATGCATAGAGTTTTACAGTGGAGGAAGTTCTTTTTTTCAAGTAGATTAAAACTAGGACTAAATCGAAATTTGCCTTCTCCTTTCGTCAACTTTCTGTGAATATTCCAATAGCTTCCCCTCCCCCATTTCGTTTTTAGGAGATGAGGCTCAACCAAAGCCTCAGATCTAAAGTTCCTCAAAATCCAGATTAGAGTTTGTCATATGCCCCCGGTCTTCACAATGGGATGAGCCACAATCAACATCTTTGAGGAAAGGAAGGGGAAAGGAGATTGAAATCTGGATCCAGATTTTGCAGTGCATCTCCAAGTCCATCTGCACAGGTAAGTGTACTATTTTCATGTTTTGTGTTGCATAATTAGATTTGATGCCTGAATGTCTCAAAGTTAGAATCTGAATAACTAAGCAAAGATGAGGTGTACTAATTGGAATAATGTTCAATGCAGTGGACTTTATTCACACACGTGCTCCTCATATGTGTAGGTGCAGGCAACAGTACCATCACCTTCCTCCAAAGAAGGGCAACTTAAAAACTAGCTGAGGGTTCCATAGCAGTCATACTAATGGAGGCAGGTGCACTAAATCAGAAAATTTCCTGAGTATTCTGGCTTCACCCTTTCCTCGGCCAGGCTCCCTAGCAGATCAAGGGAGGACATAGGAAACTTACACTCCAGGCTGCCTTTGTCTGTTAGGGGCAACAGATTGTGTGTTGTTTTAGGACTTTACAGATTTGAAAGCAAAAGTAGAGAGACTCAATTAGTATCCTACTAAACTAATTGTAAACATTCCCATTGGCTAATAGGATCAGGTAGAATAATTAATTTCTTACACTGACAGCAAAAATGCCTTATAACATAATGGCCTGCAAGATTCAAACAAATGTTATCTCAAGCCTGTCATTTAAAAAAAAATCTGGCTTAAAACTAGTGTAAATGAATGCATTAGTAGGAATTTAAATATGTTTTATGGGGTTTGTTTGTTTCGAATTCTCAGTTGCTCATTTGTTTGGCTGCCACCCACACATTTAAATGAAAGGATTTCAAAGAATATGGCTGCATGGTTCAGGGACTCTCCAACTGACTTTCCTGGAATGAAAGTCAGAAAGCAAGGAAATTAAACCTCAATGTCTATGTTGAGCTATTTGTGAACCAAATAATTTTGTGTGGTATACAGAAAAATGGGGCCCTGAAAGAATTAGGAACCAGAGTGAGCACAGGGGAGTCTGGAGTGAGTTGAAATTTGGCAATGGCGGACAGCAGGCAACTTCAGTAATTGTTAGAGGACTGAAGTAAACAAAACCTATTAGAGGTTTTTTTAAAGTTTCTGATGTAAAGGTAAAACTTAGCATAAACTAGCACTCAGTCAGTCCTGTTTAACTACGGAGGTAGAAAATCAGAAATGTTAGGGACCACACAGTTTACTGCATAGAGTGAATGACTTCTTAGTGTGTGACAATGTAATGTAGGTCTGGAAGTGGCGCAAACAGCTTATGGACCTCTCAGTCTGAATATAGCCCCTTGAGGTCCGAGTTGCTGAACTAGCAGAGCAGACAGAGTTCTAGACAACATATAGGGACATCATACAGCAACTACAGAGTTGTATGGTCCAGTCTTCCAGCTGAAGAAGCCAGGACAAAGTGAGATGGAGGGACAAACTCCCTTTGTTGAGATTCACCTTCCTGTAGAGATTGATCATTCCTCTCACACACCAAGAAGATAGCTTTAGAAGATGGGATTATAGTTGTGAGCTATAGACAGACTGTGGTGATAATGGTTTCAGCTGTGGGTCTGGGTGACCATGAGAACCAATCAATGACTGGTGTACTGGTAGATCTCAAACTTCTAGTGAGCCTGTAGGACAAGTCATGAACTGGCTGTGGTGTGGTATGGTATAGAGTGTTTCCATTGAAATGTAGAGATGCAAGAAAGATCCTTCAAGCTTAATTTAGATCACTAGAGAAAGGTCCAGGTTTCTGTGGTAGCTTTCTCTGAACATTTTCCAGTTCCATGTGCAAAGCCAACTAGGCAAGAGAATCTTCAGAGACTCAATGCATGAATGAAAAGTTGGTGTAAATGTTAGGGGGATTAATGTTTAAGGCTCTTGGAACCCCTTTGGGGAAGGAAAAGCTACAGTGAAATCCCGGTGGTTCTTATTTCATCATCATCATCATGTTCCTATTATGCCTCTGGCATTTAGGGCAGTGACAAAGCTCCTCCACTCCTGTATGTTTCTGGCAAGTCTTTCAATGGTTCCCCAGCTGTGCCCCAGGTTTTTCAGCTCGGCTTCCACAGATCTTCGCCAGGTTGTCTTCTGATATCTATCTTATTGATACTCTGGTGATGGAATCAGTTTCCATCTGAAGCACATGACTGATCCATCTCCAATGCCTCCTGGCAATGATGGTGCTCAGATCCTCTTGGCTGCACTGTGTCAACACATCTTGGTTTGAGATTGTTCTGGGCCAAAAGATAGAGGATTTTTCTGAGGCAGGTTGTATGGAATGAAGACAGTTTGGACATGTCATTTTCATTCCCCAGCCTTCTGCACTATAAAGTAGTGCTGAAAGTACGCAGCTCTGATAAATCTTGAGTTTGGTTTTTGGTGTTCTAGTTTGTGGATTTCCAGACTGTATTTAAGCTTCTGAAGGTGTTCCTTGCTTTATTGATTTTATTCCAGATGTCCTGACTTGTTCCACCATCGTGGCTGATAGTGCTTGCCCAAGTATGTGAATGTTTCTACATTGATGAGAACATAATCCTTTATCCATACTGGTGATGGTGAGGCAATATTAAAGGTCATGATATCTGTCTTATTGCAGTTGTTTTTCATTCCAATTTGCTGGCTGAAGGCATTGAGTCATGATGTTTTTTCTTGTATATGGTGTTGGGTATGTGATAGGAGAGTGACATCAGCTGTGAAGTCCAGGTCTTCAAGGGATGAGAAGACTGTCCATTTAATGCCTCTTGGTATGTCTTCTGTTGTACGCCGCATTACCCAGTTGATGGCAATGTTGAAGAGGATTGCAGACATGACACACCCCTGACATAATCCGGTTTTGACTTCAAAACTGAGCTCACTGATCAACACTGCATGTAAAGTTGAAATACAAGCTTTTGATGGCATTGATTATATGGAAAGGAATTCCATATGCCCACAGAATGCGCCATCGGCTGGTCCTGTGAATGCTATCAAAAGCCTTTTCAAAAAATCTATGAAATGTATGTAGAATGGCCGTAGCTATTCTAAGCACTGTTCTATTATGTTTCATAGAGTGAAGATCTGGTCTGGGCATCCACACCCTTTCCGAAAACCAGCTTGCTCTTTTGTGAGAATGCTATTGACTGCCTCTGATATATGCTTATTTATTTATATCTCTGATATACATTATTTACCCTCTGTTAATTACAAAAAAGGCAGGGAAGGACCATCTAATAAAATTGAAAGGTGATACATTCTTCTTAGCTTATGCACAACATGCTTCAGTTGGCACGTGACCAGGATTCATCACTGAATTTGGTCCACTGGTTGAGTCACTAGTGTCCCTGGCTCAGGCCAGATACTGATAGGGACTGCAACGTGAACACTGATCCATGCTCCTGGTAATAAATTTAAAAGCTGCTAAGAGGAAATACTATTTTACACAACATAAAATTAATGGGTGTAACTCATTGCCCTAAGACATTAAGAGGCCAGGTGCTGAATAGCATTCAGAAGTCAGAATGTAGTTACATTTCACAGGATTTTTTTTAGAAGGAATATAAACTCTCATACTTAAGGGAATAAATCAACCACTAATTGATGTGGCTTAAAAGGAAACCTCTCCTGTGGGCAGTTACATCCTTCCACTTTTCTTATATGTTATGAAAGATTAGCTATTGGTACTATCAGACATCAGATATTAGACTGCATAGAGATGCAGAGCTGAAGTGGATGTGCTCACAATAGAAAGAACAAAGCCAATGGTAGCACTGGTTCTCACCTACATCATCTTTCTGTTAGCTTAATCATTTCAGTGTTTCTGATAACTAACAACAACAACAACAACAGAGAAAAAGTGCTGGGGTCAAGAAGCTCATGTGTATGGCCCCAATCCTGAAACTTATATGCAGGTGAATACCCCCCACCTGTGTAGACCCCCATTGAAAGCTCAATGGGTGACTTGCTTGGCATCAATCAGGGTCTAAGTGAAAAGTTCACAAAACGCAGGGTGGAATCCTGGCTTTACTCAAGATAATGGACTGTTTTCCTTTAATTTCAATGGGGCCAGTCTATTTCAAAACAGACTGTCTTTGAGGTACCTATCAAAGCACTAGGCTGAAGAGATCTTGTGAAAATAGAGACTGAATTACATTAAAAAGACATTTTTGTGTATGCAGGGATGCACATGAGCTTCCTATCACTTTCCTTCCCTAATGCAGGTTAATTGTGTTTGTAGTTTAATAGTTCTTATTAAAATATCCAAGAGTAACATTTTCAAAAGCACCTAAGTTGGTGTTTGGGATTGGTCCTGCTTTGAGCAGGGGGTTGGACTAAATGACCTCCTGAGGTTCCTTCTAACCCTGATATTCTATGATTAAGTCCCATTTTCAAAATTGATTTCAATAGGAGTTAGGTACCTTTGAAAAATTCCAGTTGGTGACTATGTATATTAGGCACTTAATACCCATTAAAAATTTGGCCCTCTGGAACTTAAGTCTCATTGAAAGTCAATGGTACTTCAGGCTCTCAAGTGCCTAAGTCACTTTGAAAATGGGACATAGGAGCCTAAATGACTTAGGTTCTTTTGAAAACTTTATCCAAAGTACTTAAAAGTTGACGTGATTTAAAACCATATACAATATATATATCTGAGTGACTCAGTGAAGGGTGAGCTGCTCTGAAGCATCACTGACTTTGAAAGGGCAGACATAAGCTTGAGACGTTAACATTTAAAAAAATACAGGAGCTTTTCTAATTATAGCACATCATGTGTTATTTGACTCTGAAAGAATGATCTTTTAAAGTTTAACTCTGCGCTACTCTCTCTCATATAACCATGCACTGCTAGATAATCACATCATAGTCAGGCTATTGCACATCATCAAGAAAGTGTCAGGAAAGCATATTTCCTATCCAGATTATTGGAGGGAAGAAAACATGTCAAAGTATAAGCTTCACTCTGTTTCTCTCTTTTTGCATCTATTAACTAGAAATGAGCTCCTGGCCTAAAAAAAGTCTATTTTATAAAGCTATTATTATGATCATACGCTTCAGCCTCATAAAGCAGTCCAATACTGCTACAGTTAAAAAGGTAAGCAGGATTTTGTCAGGCAAAGTGTGTAATAAATGCTGATAGGACATTTACTAATCCAGCTTTCAGTTCTGGGCCTACATATTTTCAATAAGTAACTTACATTTGTGTTTTATTTCTGAATTATTCATTTAGAAACTATGATTAGTAATTGACTATTCCAAGAGATGCATAGGGAAATGATTAATTAATTCTGAAAAGAGTGTTGCAGATTTATTAATCATGAACATGTAGTTTAGAACATTAGACCAGTGCTGTCATAAAAACAAATTGTATTAATAAAGCTCAGAGCTCAACATGGATGAGAAATCATGTTTGCCAACATAGGAAACTGGGGACAAACCCTGGGTTATCATCAAGCTTAACAGCAATTTGGAAAATAGATTAAAAAATTTCTCCCCAAACTACAAAGTTCAGTCAAATATTAAATTAACACTCTCTGCTTTAAACTGGTTGTCGCTGTTGATCCTAAACATAAAATTTTTAAGGGCCATATTGTTTCTTCCTGTGGCAAGCCTCTCAGGAGGAAGAAATGTCTGCTGAAAATCTCTAGTGGTTCTCCTCATGAATTCTCTCTGCCCTTCCAGTGGGAGGGGCTGCAGTTTGCAAATCCTGTGCATCTTGAAGATCCACATGAAAAATAGAACACACAGCCACTTAATCTCCCTGTGCTCAGTTGCCACATCTAAAATTCCACCCTTTGTCTATATACACTGTAAGCTCTTTGGAGCAGGGGCCTTCTTTTGGGGTCATGATCTTGGTTAAAGTCTCTAATTGCTAGTGTAATATAAACAGTAACAACTATGTGAATCCTGAGTCATTCCCAGGTATGGCCTGCTTCCCAGGTATGGCCTGCCTTTTATTGCAGGCACTCCACTCCTTTGTGGAAGCACAGCTGGTTTAGGAGATATTAATGTGCAGCAGTATGGGATTCAGTTTCCCTCCTGTCTCAACAGACATTGTATATATGACACGTCCAAGGGGGAGCATGCAGTGGAGCTGGATGGAGCTCTACACTGCCTTCACTTGTACTTTGCCCCAGCTGTGCCTCATCATTTGCTGGAGACATGACTGCATAGATTTGCTACAAAAAGTCTCCATAAACTCACAGGGAAGATTTAACATCCCATGGAACTACTACTGTTGTCCTATACCATGAGCTAAGAGGAGCATTTTGCTAATAAGTAAGTTGATCCACTTTATAACTGGTTTTCCAGGTTTTGGTACACAAAGGAAATTAAGTCCATTCTTACTGCTACAGTTGGAAGCATTAAAAATTCAATATTTGTCAAAAGTATCACAGTTACTCATATCTTCTCTTCCGGGTATTAAGGGAAGACTTTGTTAATCTTCATTACCTCTGACCTTTAATACTAATGTACTGATTTGGAGAGTAATTTTCCAACTAAAAGGGACATAGTCAAAGCTGATAGTGCTGGTAGTGCCAAAATTAAATCATTTTTATATCTGTTTGCCAAGTATTTTATGTGATCATTTCTCCAAGAAAATACTTCAGTACTGCCTTTACTGTCCTGCACATATGGGCAACACAAATACAAATTCAACATAAAGAAGAGAAGAAAATATTCCAAAAAATGCAGAGATTTCTGTTTCAAGCTTCCAAAGGTCTATCACATTTTTTGAGCAGGCCACTTCCTCAAATATTTACTTTTTCATCCATCCTTTGTCCCACTGAGTAACAAACAGATCAGACAATTAATCCATATGGATCAGAATCTAACCTTCATCCTTCAGTGACCATTACTCAGGGTTTCAGAAGACTGAAATCCTGTTTTACAATTCTGTACATGGTAGACATTCTTTTTTTGACAAGGGCTGTGATCAGTTCCACTCCTGAAGCATGATATTTGATTACCTTTATTTTAACAACCATAGTTACAAATGATGTTCATGGCCATAAACTAAGTTCTAAGACCATCTACCACCATTGCCTTGAGTTGTTTGCCACCAAGTCTATTCTAGATCCCATCCATTCTGATTTCCATCTTCTCCACTGCTCTGAAACTACTTTCACCTAGGCCATAAATGATGATCTGCTGCAAAAGTTTCAGGGCCTCTAACTCTATTATTATCGTCCTTGTTCTCTCTCTGCATTTTGATACTGTTGACATACCATAACATGGCTTTCACAACTCTGTTTTCTCCCTAGTTCTCTGGTTATTCCTTCAGCACCTCTTTCACTGACTCTCTCTCCTCCCCCATTCTTCCACTTTATTTTCTCCCTTAATATCCGATACAATCACAAATCAGTTAATATATCTTTGACTATTGGAGGCTTAATATTTTACGCCTTCTATCTGTATTAAGCAGTTTGTGGTACTGTAGAAACATTAAAAACTGTGTGGTTGTCTCAAACTCTTCTCTCTGTGAGCTAAACTACTCTGTGTCTCTAAAAATAATGTATTTACTTGAGCAAGATCTTTTTATGCACAATATATAATTCTTTTCTGCTCTCCTTTCACCTCTACTGGCCAGGAAAACATTTTTTTAAAAGTTTCCTTTGGTAAAGACTCTTTTCAATTTCTCTAAGGTCCAAGATAAGCTGTCTTGCAGTAGGTGAAGGTATAGCCTGATGCCACAGCCAAAACCTGCACATAGGTAAATGCATCCTCTGACAAATCCAATCCACCAGTGGGAAATATAATGTTTTGAAATATATTAGCCTGGTGCCCAGCTAACTTCTCTGAAGAGAAAGTGATTGAAAATGAGAAGGGGCATTAAGTCACACCAGGAAGTACTATTTCTATACAAGAACATTTTCTGTAGGTCTGATGAAAAATCCCTTGCCCTGATTTTAAAGAACTGTCTGCAAATGCATTCTCAGTTGCTTGACATATACCTTTGTTAGACTAGTTGTGACATCAGTAATAGAGCTGGATGAATAATTCATTATTAATCATGTAGTCTACAAATTTAGTCTCTTTCTTGTTCATGAAATTCTCTGTATTCTTTAGGTAAAGTTATTCATGAATCTCTTCAGACCAAGAATTTTTCACTATTTTTTTTTACTATTTACTTAGAATATATATATAGAATTATTTACTAATTCAGAAATTCTCACAATTACTGTTCTGTTGGTTAATTACATAGCTCAAGTAATACTGACTCTGACAACTAACCAGAGGGAAACTTGCGAATTTTATAATGAAATTATAAATTTGCTTTTGGCAAAAAAATACCATTCGAGCTTAAAATTGACTTTCATGAGTATTGACACAGATAAAGCGCTCACACACAAATATTTTGGGAGGGTGTTTCTGAAAGGATAAGACTACAGGGCAAATGGCACGGCCCCATTACTTCTTCCAGGTCACATAAATCCTAGCTGCAGTGCTCGAATCCCCTCTGACACAATTACCACCCAAGGGACCTAGAGCCTACAATATCTAGAGGGTGAACAGGCAATTCTTCCTTTTATTTCTCTCACACAGCTTGCAATATCATTGGAGGAGGGCCAAAGTTACTTTTTACCTACTTCTATTATTTAATTTTATGAGCTTCATCCTCCCCATACTAGGAAATAATTACTAAATCAAAACTGAGGTTCCCTTCAGCACAACAGCTAATTCCCTACCCAAAACCTATCATATTCTCTCACTCACACACACACACAAACTTTTCCCCAGTTTCCCCCCTTGATAGGACTTTTATAGGCACCTGTGCCCACATGGCAATAGTCTGGCCATGAGGGATTAGAGGCCAACAATGAAGACAATGGGTTTTGCCAGGTGTAACTGAGCCTGAAGACCACAGAAGTGCACAAGATTAATGGCAGCACAATTTACCCTGCCAAATCTTTATTACGGATTATGCATGAGGCAGAGAGAACCCAGCTTTCAGATCTTAGGTTGAATTTGCTGTGCTGACAGAAAAATCAGACTAGATCTTCAGATGGTGTCAATTAGTATAGCTCCATTGAAATCAACAAACCTACTCTGTTTACATCAGCTGAGATTCTGGCCACATGTTTCTATTTCTTTGACAAAGTATTCCTGAGACAATTAAATATGGAACACCACAATGTCACAGTCAGTCTTCACAGCAGACCCCTCTTTAAGGGCCCAATCCTCTTCCACCTTGCATCATTTAAAACACTACTGAATCAGAATGATAGAATCTCACACTAATGGGGACCACTCACCTCTCATGAGTGCCCCCTGTTTCAGGGCATGTGCCTACACACACTCTCTCTGATTGTGATGAGTCTTTTCTGACTCACCACTTCATCCAAGTCACACACAGTCCATATGGGCGGAAAGGAGGAAAGCCCCTTCCAGGATACAAGTCCAACCAGGCCTATCTCAAAGCCCTCAGTAATATCTTTTGATCTGCAGCCCTATCCCTGGGCTCACTCCTCAATCACAGTACCCTGGTTCAAACTGTCTTAGCCCCTTCTGGACTCTCTCAAATTGTCCCTCCTCTTCAAGCAGTCCCAGCCCTGGTGTGGGCCGTATTCCCCAGGGCTCCCTCCCTGAAGACTCTTCGCCTCTCAGGGCCTTTCTGGCCCAGCTCTACTGTCCTTTTCTGGGGCTGCCTGTGGCAGGGCTTCAACAGGGGGTCTCCGGAACTAGTCCACCCCATCACAAACACCAACATTAGATTCAGTTTGCACAGGTGTAAATAATGACAGAAATGTACATGATAGTGAAGCATCAGGCCCTATATTTTGTAAAATAATTAAGGCTGGAACTTCAGGTTATAAAGGCTTCCTGGCAAGATCACATGCCTGTGCATTCATTTCTCTCTAAAAAAATAAGTCTTTAAAATTATTCAGCCACACTAAAGCATTTTTAATCACCAACCTACATTACATTCAATAGGGTACATTCTTAACTCATTTAATGCTAGTTACATGGCTAAAGGCCTATACATTCAGCTCAGATTGCATGCAGATTTTTATGAAGCCATTCCTATTCAGCATCACTATAATCATAATTGCTTAAGTAAACTGAGAAGCATTTAAAAATAATTGTTCATTAATTCATTGCTAAATTGTGAAATTAACTTTTATTATGTTTTGAGATAATAAACATACAATAGGTAATAATCCTCATTAGATTGCATGGCAAATTTCAACAACTGTATTCCTAGTTTGACTGAATATTTGTGATTAGTGATTTTGGCATAAATTATAACATGAATATACAGGACAAAGCTATATTAAACTAGGACAGATAGGACACTAAAATATTGGCTCGGGCCTGATTTGTATCTTGCTTACACCAGTTTTACACTAGTGAAATTCCACAGATGCTAGCGGTAAGTGAGGGGAGAATCTGATGCCAAGTACAAGTTATCTGTATTGAAAATAGTAAATATCTGGGGAGGAGCTAAAGCACTGTAAGCACAGGACTGGAGGAATGAATTCTTGAGTTTTTAATTCTTACTTGATGTGAGATCTTGGATAAGTCACTTTATGTGTGACTGTAAATGGGGCTGATACTACTTACCACCTGTTTCACAGAGAAGTTGTGAACACGAAAGGGGGAGGAGGAGGATTATCCAACGTGTTCAGTGTTGACCTAACCCTGCTTGCATGAAGGCAATGGAAGTTTTACCATTGATTTTGTAGGTAAATGCTGAACACATTTATAAATTCCATCCTAAATAATGAATGGACCTGATTCTCCTCTCACTCAGGTTTACAATGGTGAGTCTCCATTGAGTCAATGGAGACAATCTTGATCTACAAATGGTGTCAAAGGTCCAATTGAGCTGCATATGTCTGTACAGCATTTTGAGCAGGTAAAGCACTACAGAGGTGATAGTACTAATAATCATTTTTATTCCAGTAAATGGACATTTCATCAAAAGTTTGTATTTTTAGGATCAGACTATGTGGGTGGGAAAGCTGAGCGTTCCAGTCCAGTTGGGTTTTTGTCACCCAATGCAACTGTCAATAACTTTCAGAACTACTGTGCTCCCCGGACATCAGGGACTGCTCCTGCGTTGCATAGGGTTTAATTCAGCTCACAATTCACCACCACCACTTTTTTTTAAAATATGCAGTACATAGAAGTAGCTTGTGTTAGTAAAATCCTCATATGCAAGCCAATAGATTTCAACAGGGAATTCCCAGACACTTGGCTAAATCAGCTTTAAACTGATTGAACCTTCAGAAAGGGGCAAAGCAGTTGGATAATAGGGGACAATTGGGTCCACTGGGTCTGCCTCATACACAATTCCTTTTAGGAACATCAGACCCCAATGAGCAATGGCTGAGAAACTACAACAGAGGCTTAAACTGACTGAAGGTAATTAAAATGGAATTTATAAATGCATTGGAATCCTTGTCACTGGACATTTTCTATTTCATTACTTCCGGGATGAGTCTGTCGGTCCAAGAAGGGGAGTTTAAAGAACAGTGTTCAGAACCATGGAAGAGAAGCAGAGAGTGAAGACAGCCACATGCAAGTAACACAAAGAACAGTCAACTCCAGATGCTCTACCTTTTCTCTCAGAACAAAAAGAGCTGCATTTTAAAGAGATTTATTCCCCCTCAGGCACTGGAGAAAACCAAAAAAGGTTGTGGAATTACTTTCACTGGAGATATTCCTGGCTGGACTGAAGACGTGATGCTGCCTATTAGGGCTGCTTTACAGATAATGAACTGAACCCTGCCATGTTTCAGAAAGATGGACCAATTAGAGTTCTTTTTATTCCAAAGGATTCTACGATTTAATGAGCACATGAAACTCCCATTAACATTAATGGAAGTTCTGTGCATGCACTGAGGGGAGAATAAAGCCCTGTAGTTTTATTTTTTTTTAAATAAACATCATGAAGCAAACAAAGAATGTGAATCTCCAAGTGAAGTCGCACAAATTGCAATATTCGGAATGAGGGATCATATTTGAGAGAGAGCACTCCTGGGGCAGAGAGAGTAAAAACGAGAGAGAGAGAAAGAGAAAGAAAAAGAATGAGGTCTTACTCAAAACTGAGACAGGCAATTTAGTCTGGTCTCATCCTTTAATGCCGGTAAAATGCCTGTAAAATAAATAGTAAGAAAAAGCTTCCACAACCAGATAAAATGAAACACCTGAGAAGACAGTAAGGCTTAGTATTGATAAAAATGATGCCCTTTGATGTTTTGCTCTGAATGCTGACACAAGTCAAGTATTATTTTTCCTTTTATTTTCTAAATACTCAGATTACAGTAAGTAATCAGCTTGTATTGCTGAGAAAAGCCATCCCACTATGAATGCCATCCTGAGACTAGAACAGCATCTCCTTTTATTACAGACAACATTCTGGGCCCAGTAATGTCCCCATAATCTGTATGCAAGTAAGAAGGACCCTCACTGCAAACCCCTCTCATATGGGAACAAGGGTCAGAAGCATCAGTGGAATTCCCCATTCCTTGTCCTGGACCCTGTAGAGAGCACTCAACAGGCCTAATGGGTGAAAATGCCATAATCCTCTAAGATTCCTCTGGAAACTTAATACAGACTGTTAGTTTTCTGAAACCCTCACTCTATAGGCAGCCCCCACTATAAAGAGGGAGTCCTGGGACAGCCACTGGTTTCTGTGTGGATGTGACATTAGGCTGTTACTGCTCCCCTGTGTAAATTAACAACTAATCTGGCAACATATTACAGCCATTTTTCTCAGATGTGACACAACACACTCAATATAAATCAGAGAAGAATCAGGTTCAGCACATATATAGCTGTTCAACTGGTTTACATGAGATGAGAATCAGGCTTACGCTGGCTTAATTGAAAGGAGATGACGTTCACAATTATCATCAGGAAATGTGTATTTTCTCCTAACCTAATTCATCTGCCTTGAAACCCAAACAACATACTCAATAGATACAGTATAACTGACATACAATTATTTCAACATTTTTCAAAAAAACAGAAGAGTTATAGCAATAGCATCAAGATTATACTGTATAGTTTGTCCTTAATGGCTCTCAGGAATGGTCTGTGCAAAGGTCTTGGCTTTTTTTTTTGTTTTTTTTTTTCTCCTTTCCACAATTTTCGCTTTGAGATGATTCCTGAAACTAGAATTGATTAGCACATGAATCTATATAATATTGCCTTTGCCAAATAGATAATGCTACTGCGGTATTCGTAGTGTTCCCTAAAAAGAATATAGGAAATATTGTACTGGTATTAATTAACTGAAAAGTCAATTATAAATTTTATTGGTATAAGTTATTCTTTCAAAACTCATTGGCAACTCATCATCTAAAACACGGCTAAAAAAATCCTCTTGGGAAAGAGATAACACATGGAGAACTTCAGCATTTTTGTTAGGAACTGTTGCCTTTGTTTTCTGGATACTCTCTCATATGTATGGTCTAGAAGCCCAATTACACTAAGTTTCTGTACTTAATAACAAACAGTTTCAGATTTGAGAGTATTCTAGTATCATCTAGTATATTCTGACTGACTTAAAATAGCAAATTCCACAATATTGTAATTGATCTTGAAATAAATCTGTTTTTATTTAGAATATGTTCAGATGTGGAAGCTAAAATTAACAACCTGACTGACAGTGCCTTCATTTAGCCATCCAGATATGGGAAGTTGACTTTAATTTACTCTAACATTGCCTGTATACTCATCTCAAAATAGTAATATGTGTAGGGAGAGAGAAAGATAGAAGGTGGATTGTGAGAAGTGGATTCCACCTTTGAAATCTTTCATACCATGGGAATAACATTTGATCTTAATGAGCTTCCTACTTTAGAATTAATTTTGTAATTAGCATTAATATATGCAACAGAATTATTTCTTTTCCCTCCACTGCAAATAATAAATGCATTCAAAATTTACTGGCAGATTGCTGTTAATTTTATTTAATATAGATTATTATATAATATAAAGTTAGAGGGGAATTATGAGATAACATGATCCCTACCTCTTTAGTGGAAGGAAGTGAATTTGATTTAGGTTAACACCAATACCTGGGACAGGTGCCATGCAAAAGCATAGTTGTTGGGCTAGAAAAAAAAGTAAAAGTGGTTGGGAAAGGAGTATGCACAGATAGGGCTAGGAGATCACTACTATCTGAATACACTTTCAAAATAAATATTTTACATTGTAGAAGTGATACTGGTAAAACAGGAACCACAAACTGTTTCTGTAGTGCAGCAAATACAGCCTGAATGGATGTAAAAAGATACGATTTACATTTCATAATGGACTGTTGTATTACATCTACATTGGTAGAAATAATATTGAGAAGGAAGTCATGAGACAATAAATCAGAGTAACCTGATTCTGAAAAATATTGCTGGTGGAGCCCACAAGACAAAAAGGAAGGCGAAAGACTTGCAAATGAAAGTTGTGTCTTTGCCAAAATGTCTGGCTAAAGGGTTTTAGGAAAAGGTGAAATGGGAGAAAGGATGCCCTATTGCAAAACTTAATATATTGTTTATTCCCCACAACAAGACAGAATGTACTTATTTCAGTTTAAATATGTTAAGCAGGCTTTTTGTTTTAATCTGATTTTCTATCTCTATTAAAAATTATTCTTTACTACAACCCACATGGGTTTAGACTGTTTATGAATTTTATGCAGACCGTCCAATAGAGGTGACATAAGCATCAACTTCTAAGAAGAGGGTATGAAGGATGGGTGTTTTGATCCAACTTGCTTGGGATTCTTAATTAAAAGGCCATAGACTGAGCGAGACTTTTCCACAGGGGGTATTGCTCATAAGACTGTGGTCCAAATGATGCACAGGAAATAGTAAAGGTTCTGCTACAATTTGGGCCCTACAAGCCCACAGACAGGTAAGTCTCAAAACATGTTTTGACCTTCCTCTGATAAAATGAATCTTGTCTATACAAGTATACAAGTAGTTTTTGGATATCTGAACATTTAAATATATCAGATGGAACAAAACCACAAACCCATTCATAAAATGGACTGAATTCTGCGCCTTTTCCATGCAATTACTTTAAATTTATCCCAGTGAAATGGAGCAGAATTTGGACCAATAACTCTCACAGTCAGAAACTGAAAATAAACATTATCTGATAGTTTGGCACAGTATGACTAAGAAAATAGAGATTGCATTTTTTAAAAAAAAACAAAACATTTTTTTAACCTGATGTTTATATGGTAGACTGAGAAGATGACAGAGGGGTATTGGATTACAATTTTGAAGGTGTTACCAACACAGAGGGAAAATAATATGGTTTTATCACAAGTAGCATGTCTGTTAAAGATGAAGTAATAGAAATGTTCAGTTTCTATTTAAAAAGATTAAGGTCTGCATCCGCATATGGTTCAAGTATGCCAAGAGTCAACATACCTGTATCCACCCACCAGCTGAGTCACGGAAATCAGAGACGGAAAAGACCTATTACATCAGCCAGCCCATTACCTAGAGGAAAACTTTTGTTTAACTGCTAGTTACTAGTATAAGCTTACTAAAAGTTAGGGCATCATACTGCCCTAGATCACTAAAGGTTCCCCTTGTGAAGACAGGAGTGATTAGCGGCTAAGTAGCTGCAGGTTCAGAGCAGAAGGACTTAAAAGGGAGTGGGGAGAAATGTGTTCCACTGTACGCTGCACTGCTGTTCAAATAAAAAAAAAAGCAGTTTGCATTGTGTCTAGCAACTCCCACTTTCTCCAGCATGAACCAAAGAGGGTTGGTGGCCTGGTTACTCCACTCATCCAGCTTACCGTTCCTTGAGATGTAGGAACCCCAGAAGGCACATTAGCCTAACTCCTCTCTCCACTTCAGGCAGTAGTAGGTGTTTACCCTGCACTGCTGCTGCCCAATTCCACTGAAAAAATGAGACTCCCAATGCTGTCTGCCCCTGGCATTGTTCCCCCACAGAACAAAGAGGAGAATATAGCCTGCAGCAGCTTAGAGATTTTTCTCTTCTTCTAAAGCACAACTCTTTACTGTTAGCTCCTATTAATTAATACTCTTGTATTTATACATAAGTGCAACATGAACACCCTATTAATTCATTTGGACCAATGCAAGTGACAGACAGAGGCAGCTCATAAAAAGTCTTAACAAATAAAGTATCACTTACAGATCTGAGTTTGCAAAGGAGTTCTTTGTACTTCAAGGTCATGTCTGTAACAGAAGCTTCATATAATTTGTCATCATAAGCAATTCCATTGGCATGATGGTATTACTGATATTTTGGGTTTTTTTCCTGTACTGTCTCATCTGCTGAAGAATCGTTTTCTTCTTCAGAGTTAGGGCAATGTTAAACAACTGTATTGCACACATTGCCCTACTTTCTATGTCACAAAGCAGAGAAACCAGAGTATCTACAACAGGTGCCTTGGGAGATATAGTCAGCAGGTAGTTCATCACTGAAAGGAGCAATTGGCTTACAGGATTTAATATTTTTGAGAGTCCAGGTGAAGCTGTAACATTCACTGTGACTTTGTTCTCTATCCCCTACAATAAATGGATTCATTAAGAAAAACAAACAGACAGACAAAAACACCTTTAAAAAGGGTGATCTGAAGAAAGATTTTAAAATGAACATACATTTTTGGGCTAAGTTTGTTTATTTGAGTAAAAATCCCAGTACCTTCCCTCTGGGAACTGCTGTGGGAATGTGCCATCTTTTCAACAATAAACCAGGGGAGAGGAACATAAGAGTAGAGATTATTTACCAGCTGGAAGTGAGAAATATGCAGTAGTCAGGTGCAAAGTAGCCATTTTAGGGCTGCACTTTAAGGCCCAGCCCCAAAAAGGGCTGTTGGGAAAAAAAGGTTCTATAAGAGGGCAATCCTGAGTTGGGGAGAGTTGAACAACATTTAAGTTGATATTCATAACATACTTCACACAACTTGCTTAGAAAGTAACTCATGATAATTATACAAAAACTAAACTACATTTCAGCCAATAAAATAAAATAAAATTGCCTTTAGCAGGGTGGGATATGAAGTGTGTTCTGGGTATAATCAAATTACAAAATTTAGATATGAGAATTGAACGCTTAGTGGTGCAACCAGACTGAAGTACTGTGTATGCTGCTCCCTACACCTTTTGTAAGGAGCAATAGGCCAGATGCTAACTAGGCTCTTGATCTTTCCCCTCAAGCCTTCTCATGTCTCCTTCACCATGGACATCACTATCAGCACAGAACAAAAACTCCTCACCGATCCCTAGCCAGCAGGCTCATCCATAGGGGATTGTTCTAGCTAGTCACAAGTTAGCATAGCAAATGACTATGCATACAGAGTGGACGCCAGGTCCCACTGAAAGAAAAATGGTTCCTTTTTCAACACTTCACAATTTCAAATTTATTTATTTATTTATTTTGTGAAAACTCTTTTGGATTTTTTTTTCTCCCCTGCTCTAATGGGGAGAGTGGAGAGGTAGGGAATGACATGGTGAGAGACAAGGCTGGAGAAGCAGGTAGAACTGAACATATGGAGGTGCTTGAAAGAGAAGACAGAAAGCTTAAATTTGAAGGATAGAGCAGGAGGATCCATGGGAGAAATGCAAAGAAGGGACTGACATGGATATATTTGCAGAACATGCATCTATTGTTCCTTTAATAGTTCTGACTGGGACAAGTCTGGTTATGTAGAAGTCGGTAGAGGCATCGTCTTTGTATTTGAATCACTGTCTTCACTTGCCCATGGCTCAGGGAGAGGCATTTCTTTCTGTGAAAGGCAGGCCCTACATATTAGCTACGTAGGCAAAGTGAGATGGTAGCTATAAAGGCCTTTCAATCAACAGTTCTAAAGCATATTTGGAAGATTCTGGAATACTCCTCTCCGGGGTAGAAGAGCAAAGCAGGGTGCGCTGCGAATCAGAGAAGCTTTGAAAACCAGTTTCATGACTGGCCAGGCTACTGTGTGAAAGTTCTGTTTGTTCCTCCTTGAGGGCATACCTCATTCCAGTTTTTCTAAGTCTGCCCATAACATATTCACATCCCCTCAGAACAGACACTTACCCAAATGCAGGAATGATTGTTGGGGAAAGAATATTGATTTTGCATGGGAGCCTAACTGCCCTTTGTGGCTTTGAAAATCTTCTTCTTTATCTCTAAACTGCTAAGTGGATATTACAAACAATGGAAAGCTAAAATTAAAATGCAAAAACGTAAGTACTGCACTTGACCTTTAGCAAAATAAACATTAGTTTACCAAGATTTCATAGTAGCTTTGTGTTTATATAGAACTAGAACTGAAGTGAACAATGTGTTTTTCAGATGATTCATTAAAGGACAGATTCTGATACATTTACTCATGTTGAGTGTGACCTGACTCCACAACTAGTCACACTGATTCAGGGGTGATTCCAATGAGTAAGGTACCATTCATCCTGAGTGAGAATATCAGAATCTAGCCCTAACCACTTACTAACCAACTTTTGACTATGTTGTTTGGGGAGCAGCGGGAGGGAAATAGAGGGTTTGGGGGAAAGGAGGGATAGGTTGGGTGTTGAGGATTGCTTCCCATAAATGCTGCAGTTTTGACAATCACAATAAAGTCTGAATAGCTCTAGTATGCTATAAAACCACATCCGATGATTCACTCTTTAAAAGCATGCATATGCAGAATTACACTTTATATAATGCTCCTGTAACACTTGAAAACTAGGAAGGAAGGAATTTAGAGCTGTTATCCTCTGTAACCTGTAAATTTTGCAGGAATAGAGTCCCTCTCAGTCCCTCCTGTGGAGCCTATGAACTCCATTGAATTAGAGGGTGCATATCTGTCATCACTTCAATATGAATATCTAATAAGTGACCTCTGGAGGATCTAATTAATGACCTCAGTGGCTACTTAGCTGCATATCTGCATCATTGTCATCACTTGTCCATGGCTCACAAAGAGGCATATTAAAAAGTAAAAACAAAATAAAACTTTTCAAGGTCATTCTCTACCTCTCCATTCTGCCGATTAGAGCTGGTCAAAGAATAAAAATCCAAAAGAGTTTTCAAAAAAACTGAAATTACAAACTTGTTTTCATTGTGAAGTGTTGAAAAAGGAACCATTTTTCTTTCAGTGGGGCCTGGCATCCACTCTGTATACACAATCATTGACTGCACTAACTTGTCACTAGCTAGAACAATCCCCTACGGATGAGCCTGCAGGCTAGAAATCGGTGGGGAGTCTTGTGTTCTGTCCCCATCCTATCACACTCCCTCCCCACACAGAGCCATGTCAGATATACACCCCTGCATTCAGATAATTGGCTTAAGAAGCTGAGGAGATAGTGCTGTTCAAAGCTAAGGATCCAATTTACAAGGAAAAACACCCAAAACACAAACCCGCAAAACATTCAAAGATATTCAAGTGCCCAGTCAAGGTCGCTCAAACAACTAGAACTCTGCCATGGTAACATCATCCTGAAAACAGTCAAAATCTCTGAACCAACTTTATCTAGGCATCACACATGTCCACCTCACCAGTGACCACAAAAACTAAAATACTTTATTCCTAACTCACAGACCAGTACACATTCCATAGAAAAAGATGTACTTTTAACAATGCTACAATTAGCCCTAGTCTACACTACGAGTTTAGGTCGAATTTAGCAGCGTTAGATCAATTTAACCCTGCATCCGTCCACATGACAAAGCCATTTTTGTCGACTTAAAGGGCTCTTAAAATTGATTTCTGTACTCCTCCCTGATGAGAGGATTAGCACTAAAATCGACTTTGCTGGGTCGAATTTGGGGTAGTGTGGACGCAATTTGATGGTATTGGCCTCCGGGAGCTATCCCAGAGTGCTCCATTGTGACCACTCTGGACAGCGCTCTCAACTCAGTCCCCCCATTTGTGTTATGAATTACTAAAGAATGCATGAATTTGAAACAACAATGACTTTATTGTGTCTGCAAGCGGTGATCAAAGGGGGGAGGGGGAGAGTGGCTGGCTTACAGGGAAGTAGAGTGAACCAAGGGGGCGGGTTTTCATCAAGGAGGAACAAACAGAACTTTCACACAGTAGCCTGGCCAGTCATGAAACTGGTTTTCAAAGCTTCTCTGATTCGCAGCGCACCCTGCTTTGCTCTTCTAACCGCCCTGGTGTCTGTCTGCGCGTAATCAGTGGCCAGGTGATTTGTCTCAACCTCCCACCCCACCATAAACGTCTCCCCCTTACTTGCACAGATATTGTGGAGCACACAGCAAGCAGTAATAACGATGGGAATATTGGTTTCACTGAGGTCTAACTGAGTCAGTAAACTGCACCAGCGCGCTTTTAAAGTCCAAATGCACATTCTACCACCATTCTGCACTTGCTCAGCCTATAGTTGAACTGTTCCTTACTATTGTCCAGGCTTCATGAGCCATGGGAACAAGGGGTAGGCTGGGGTAGGTGCGACCGCGTGGTGCTGCCAGCTGGGAGAGCAGCCTGAGGCAGAAGCCTCCAGCTGGCATGATATTCCAGGCAGGACTAAATCTCCATGAGATGAAACTTAAAGAAGAGAATGACCTGGAGTCACTCCCATATATGTCCAGGCTCCCCTGACTGACCTCACTGAGGTCTGCCAGGAGCACCCATATCTGCCCAGGCGCCCCTGACTGACCTCACCCAGGAGACAACGACGACGGCTAGGAGTCATACTGCACCGTCTGTTGCCGCGAAGGCAAGGAACTGCTGCTGTGTGGCAATGCAGTATCGCATCTGCCAGCAGCACCCAGGAGACATACGGTGATGGTGAGCTGAGCAGGCTCCATGCTTGCCGTGGTTTGTCGTCTGCATGGGTAACCAAGGAAAAAGGCGAGAAACAATTGTTTGCCATTGCTTTCACGGAGGGAGGGAGGGAGGCCTGATGACATGTACCCAAAACCACCCACGACAATGTTTTTGCCCCGTCAGGCATTGGGAGCTCAACCCAGAATTCCAATGGGTGGCGGAGACTGTGGGAACTGTGGAATAGCTACCCACAGTGCAACGCTCTGAAAGTCAATGCTAGCCTTGGTACTGTGGATGCATTCCCCCAACTTAATGCGCTTAGTGGGGACACACACAATCAACTGTATAAAATCGATTTCTATAAAATCGACTTCTATAAAATCGACCTAATTTAGTAGTGTAGACATACCCTTAGGCTAGTAACATACTGAGGGCATTTCTCACTTTTCATGAAGATCTGTGTGCCACCAATTATACAAATGTCATATGACACTGGGCTCTTGTATCAACATATAGGGCCAATTCGCAAGGGGGGCTTAGGCATCTAGCTTCCCCATTAGGTGCTTAAATCCAACATTTGGGCACCACTGGCATACACAAACCCCTGTTCAGCTGCCACCTAAACCTGTAGGAACCTAGATTCCCTAGACACTTAAATTTCTGCTGATGGGCATGTGGACAGCCGCCTCAGTCTTGACACCACTGAGCAGCTTGGTGCCAAACCTGTGCAAAGCTCCAGTGGGATTCACAAAGTAGAGTCTTCCCCCTCCTCTCTCGCCTCTGGGACCCAATCCAATAGGCATCCTATATAGACATACAGACATAAAAATGCTTTATACAAGTATCACTATTTCTGTATGGGAAAGGGTATTCCAGTATATGGCACCTTTATAACTGTGTCTATACTAGGCATTGTACACACTCCTAACCAAAAGAGTTATAATGGTATCCCATCAGTTGGGATCCTTATAATAATCCATTGTTGAGACTTTGTGGTTGCTTACAGAGTGCACTAATCCACCCCTGACCTGATCTGAACACCCAAAATTGTAAAGTTCTTCTTAA
Source organism: Trachemys scripta elegans (assembly GCF_013100865.1). Taxonomy (NCBI): domain Eukaryota; kingdom Metazoa; phylum Chordata; order Testudines; family Emydidae; genus Trachemys; species Trachemys scripta. The sequence goes on from NC_048303.1 coordinate 83,083,773, forward strand.
CCTGAATCAAAATCTGAATTTTTCAAATGTCCCTTTTCTCTATAAAGGGTTGAACTTGAACCACAGATCCCAACATGCCTGAATTTTGGGGTGTTGCACAGATCTGAATTTTGCAGTTTAAGCCTTTCCTCTGTGTAGTGTTGCCACTTTAATGAAGGCTGGCCTGATCCTGCAGTGGGGCGTTTTGCCTGTGAGTGGACTCTACTTCCTTCTCCTATCTTCAAGGTATAGAATCTGTCATTCTTTCCCTTTCCATTCCCCACTTCACTTTCCTTCACTCCTTCCATCCCCTCCTCTCACAGTGTTCAGCCTACTCCTCGGTACCCTCTTAACCTCCTGTCCCAAACCCAGTCTCTTACTCTGATTTGCCCAGTACCTGCTGCCTTCTCCCTCCCTGCTGCCCGACACTTTCCTACCTCCAACATATCATATTGTCTTCCTTCCCTTCACAATCCCCTAATGCCCTACATTCTCACTCCCTGACCCTTCCCCTCAATCTTCCTGCCTGCCTCCACTACCATGCCCTTACTCGCTCATTCTCCCTACATGTCCCTGATCACTGCCCTGGCCTGATGGGAGATGGTCATTTCTAGTAAAGGGAAAATAATCATGCTCATGTCATAAGCAGATTTAAAAACAAAACAAATAAAATACAGACACATGACAATGTCACAAAAGTTGCTAATTCTGAGATAGTTATCAGACCAAAATCGGTTTTCAACAAGACTGGTACAACTTTCAGAATTTCACAAAGGGTAAGTCTACACTGCATCTGGGAGCAAGCTTCCCAGTCTGTATCAAAAGGCTCATGCTACTGGGGCTCACACTAGTATGCTAAATATAGCTGTGTAGACTTCACTTTGACATTCAGATGTATTGGAGCATAAGCTTTCATGGGTAAATACCCGCATGCATCTGACGAAGTGGGTATTCACCTACGAAAGCTTATGCTCCAATACATCTGTTAGTCTAAAAGGTGCCACAGGACTCTTTGTTGCTTTTTACAGATCCAGACTAACACGGCTACTCCTCTGATACTTGACACTTTGACCTTGTGGCTCAGGTTCTCAAGCCCTGGGGAAATGGGCTGTGCTTGAGAGCCCAAGCTCCAGCCTAAGCTACAACACCTATAGAGCTATTTTTAGCAAGCTAATATGAGCCCCACAAGCACAGGTCTGTTGACTCCCAGATGCACATGGGAGCCATGTTCCAACGTCTGGGAGTCTTCTGAGCTATCAGTGCAGTGGGAGCTCCAAGAGTATCAAAAATAAGATTAGTACCCCATACAATCACTGCAATGACATTAGAACTGATGTCATCCAAAACTTGCTCTTCATAATCTACTCTAACAATTTCAATGCTCACACCTCCTGCAATTATATCACATTCTGCAAAGTCTGCAGAGAGAAGAGGGATAGTCCAGAGAAAAATGATCAGAAGGGCTAAGTGGACAGAGAGGAAGTGAGGCATTCCTCTACAAATAAAGCATTTCTTCACTATACAAGAGGGGATACCCAACACTTCCCTCCATCTCAGAGGATCTGAGCTTCAGTCTTTTTGTATAAAAAAGACTACTTACACTAATGTACTTGGAAGTGGCTCTCTTGTCTACCTTATTCTGGACCAGAGGGTGAAGGAAGTTTGGTAATATTCTAATACCAATTCAATTATTCAAAAGCTGGAACATAGGAACTCTCTATTATGTAGAGACACCACTTGACTCACAACAGCCTGATGTTGGAAGCTGTTATTGTCAGAGACAAGACTGGCTAGACTCAAACACCTGATCATGACCTGAAATGCTGGGAAACTCTTTGAAGATGAGTTAACCAGTCAAAAATGTACTCAAACTCACACTGGGAATAATTTGTTTGATGAGCCTCCTCACTGCAGCCTGTTTCTATATCTCATTATCATTACCATATATACATATATCTTTGTGTTACTGAACCATCCCTGGAGCCTTTTAGTCTCCAAGAGAGGAATCAGACAAAACTATATCTTTGGAGAAAAGGAAATTACTTAACTGTAATTGCTCTTCTCTGAAGATATATGTTATGACATCCCATCATTACCTCCTCTCCTCAGAACTGAGGGTTCTGAAATCCTTTTGTCTTATACTTTTAAAATTATTTTGTATATATGAGAGTACTTCCACCTCTCATGAGATATGAGCTGGTAGCTGGAAGCATTAAGGGGCTTCTACGTTCTGCAGCAGGGCTGGCTCATGATGCCTCCTGCTTGAACCGATGGCTTAAAGTTTTTATTTGAGGAGTTCCTATCTTGCTTTTGTACTGGAGCATCACCCAAGAGCGGGGGTCTATAACAGCTTATATATTCAGAGAACAGCAATATAAGCAAGGTCTGAATAAGCTCTCCCCTGACCACTAATAATGAGCTGGGGAGGAGGAAATCTTTCAGGACCAGACTGAGTTTACATGAACACACCTACTCTGCCTAGTTAACTAGCAGACAGAGCTGTGTTGCCAATTTTAGCTGGCGTTGAGTTACAAATCACTTTTGAATGCAAAGATAATGAAATGTTGTTATCCTTATTGTATGAGTAAAGGGCAGCAGAATTGTACTAACCTGTCCCGATTGAGGGGGTGATCCTCAACTGAACTGAACTTGCTAAGCAGGAGGCTCAGATGCCAGACCCCTTCAAAGGGTTAATGGGAGTGGGGACAGGTGTTCCTGCCCAGAGGTGTGGGCTCTGTTTAACCTGTAGGCATTGGTTAACCTGCCCCTCCCCACTATTCAAATATAGAGCTAATTAAGGCTTCATTAGGAATGTTTTTGTTTTGTTAAGTGATCACTAGAGCTAAAAACATCTTGTAGGATGGTGGAACCTTAAGAAACCAACCTGCAGAGGTCACAGTAGAGAGGTAGGTGGTAGCAGAAGGTGATGATGTGCATTGGTGGTGACCGGCAGAGAAGCTGATGCCAGAGCAAGCTCCGCTGAACTCACGCAGATGCACCTCTGAACTCTGGGTCTTGAACTGACCAAGGACAACACTGTGAGTGGGGTGCAATGGAGGGGAAAGGGCATGTTAAAAGAACTTTTGGTTGTTGGACTCAAGAATCTGAGGCAAAAGATAGTGCTTAACGTACTCTGGAGTGGTGTTTTGCTCATGGTTTTCTGTTTATGAATCGTGCTTGTGGTGTTTTTTCCCAAATTAATGCCTAATTACTTCACTCCTGTTAAAAGTTTCTTTTTTACACTCAGACTGTGCTTGCAAGAGGGGAAGTATTGCCTCTGAGAGGCACCTAGGGGATGATGTGCGACTTTCCCCGATTACTGGGTGAGAGCTTGAGCCAGTTCTGTACTGTATTGTTACCGTAGTTAAAGATAATTTGGAAGACAAATGAAGATTATGTGGACTTGTTGAGAGGTGGTTGTAATGTGAGTTGCCAACGCTGACGAGATTTGCTGATGGACTATTTGAAATAATAATATAATCACCCATACTGAGTATCATAGACTGTTTCAGTGACTGGGAAGCTGATGTATCATTATCATTACCTTTACCTTACTATTAATGTGGTACATTATTAATGTTACATTTTTAAAGGCAGGCCAAATAATATTTTAATATGCATTGGTTTGGATATACAAAGTGATTTAGATGCCTAACTGCCACTATAGGGGATAAAATCCAAAATTCAAATCTTCAGAACCCCTGCTCAGCTGCCACCTAACCCTGTAGACACGCAAATTCTCTAGATCAGTGGTTCTCAAACTTTTGTACTGGTGACCTCTTTCATACAGCAAGTCTCTGAGTGTGACCCACCCCCAATAAATATATAATTTAAAAAAAATTAACACTGTTATAAATGCTGGAGGCAGAGGGTTTGGGGTGGAGGCTGACAGCTTGCGACCCCACCCCCCCGTCCCCACCACCACCATGTAATAACCTCGCAACCCTCTGAGGGGTCCCTAACCCCAGTTTGAGAACCCCTGCTCT